>NC_053488.1:1548990-1738168 GCF_015227805.2 Hirundo rustica | reverse complement strand
ATACTGAGGACCACAGGGCAGCCTGCAACTATTTTAAAGGCAACAGGAGCAGCCTGTCAAACCATTGTTGGTGACTTCTAGTGACCAAAACAGGGCCAGAAAGGTCTGTCAGTCCTCACTCTCATGTTAAAAGGCTCGGGGAGGAAGAGCGCACTGGTGTGGATGCAAGTCATACCACACCAGTTGTCCTCTCTGTTGGGGAGTGGGTCTGGCCCACTTTACTTACTGGTAAAGACAGAATCATAAATCTCAGTCATGCTGAAATTACTTACATCCTCTGTTTATGAGGTCTTTAGCCTTGGGCTATAAAGAGAATGTCCTGAGATGCATGGTCAAGTTTCCCTTCCTTTCTTCCTCCTTTCTTTTTTTTTTTTTTTTTTTAAACACAAAGTGAACAACCTCTGTAATGATTTTTTTTTTTTTTTCTTTAATATCCTAGTTGAATAGTAGGAGGACAAACAGAGGGAGGTGTGCCTGTGTTTTTTCTTCAGCATGAGCTCCTAATTCCCATCCATGCTAATGGGACTAGCACGCATGCATCAAGGAGAGAAGAGACCCCTGAGGGTTCACAAAATATGCAGATGACTGGTTTTTAATGAATGCAAAATGTAAAACAAAAGAAGTATCACAGTCAAGCTGCTCATGCATAATAAAGTCACAGTGAAAAGGGAGCAAATAAATAGAGAAGTCTTCTTGGCTATAACCATCCTTAATATGCAATGGACAATTGGGAACAGCAGGCCTTCTGAAGCCCACATCATCAAATAGCAAGTACATTTTGACAACATGAAACCACCTACAGCAGCATTTCTCAAGCTCCATCCCACCAAGTTATGGGAAAAATATTCAGGCCTTTCCCGATGTACAAATTTCAGGCAGAGCAAGAAGGTCTCCCCAAGGAGGCTGGAGGGTTCTGGCAGGATATTACATCGAGGCAGAGGAGTCAGAGCCTTTGGTGAGGGCTGGATGCTCATTTGTCCCTGTTTTGGGAGAGGTTTCACCAGGAATTCAGCGAAGCAGAGCCGCAGACAGAGCAGCCACGCTGTGGGGCAGCAGGGAACCAGGGAGTCGTCCCACCAAAGTCAGTGCAATTTGTTCACTTGCTAATTTGATGGCATTCTGGGCAGCAGACTTAATTAGACATAATTTGAGAAGTCCAGCATGGGAAGCTGCTCAGGAAGATGCTGCTCCCTCCTCTTTTTTCCCCCAACAAACACATCTCTGAGCTAAGGTCCTTGAGAGATGGGACTTCACTTTGTCGCTGCAACTAAACACACAGAAAACCTGCTACCAGCATCATTCATCAAATTCCGGAAATCCAGACCGTGCCTCCCCCTCTTTTTCTTGTTCCAGCCTCCAGTCCTTGGGTCCTCATTGCCCAGTGTGATCTGCTTGCTCTACTGGTACGTCCCCAAATACGAAGTGATGGAATCGTAGATTGATTTAGGGTGGAAGGAAGCTCGAAGATCCTGCTCAACCTGATCTCAGCAGGGAGGAATTCCCCTTCAGCCTGGGTGTGGCATCTGTGTCCAAGCAAAGGAACATCCTACTCCCTGGGCTGAGATTAGGCTTGCTAGAAGAATGGGATTTTTAGAAAAAATCTAGGTCCTAACTAGATGTGACTACTATAGGTAAGCCTAAATATTTTTTTTTTTCCTTTGCCTTACCCTAAATTGAGGGGACACATGATCCCCTAAAATTTCCTCATTTCAAGAGTTTTTTGGGAACATCAAATGAAGGGTAGATGGGCAGCAACATGACTAAAACCCTTTAGAGTAACAACGCTTACACTGTGATGAAAACATCGTGAAAACACAAGGTTTGCCACACCAAAATACAGTACTTAATAAACCTCAAAATAAAAAATTAAACCTCAAAGTAAAACCCCTAATAAAACAGTTTTCAGCGCTTAGAAAAATCAGAGAAATGATAATATCTGTGCTCTGTACCAGGCAACTAGGGGAGAGATTAAAGAGAACACATGTATAAATGTCATTAGCATGCTAGCAGTGATATAAAAAAACCCTCCAACTTTTAAAATAAATGAGCTGCTACAAAATAAACTACCTTACGACAAAATGTACGTAGGGGATATACAAAGTAAATTAAAAAACAGATTAAAGCAACATCTGTATATTAACACCGTCATAAAACAACATAGTAGTAATAGCAGTGGCATGCAAAGGTATTATAAAATTATAATTTATCCAAGACGTTATGTCATCTTAATGAAACTGTACAGCCAATACATCTCAAGTATTATTCCTCTATGGATCAAAAACATCCTGTTCCACAGTTCTGCAGAACTTGGCCAGCCTCAGTCCTGGTGCAAGGGGCACACCTGCTCGCAGGCTTGCACAAGCGACAGCCAGTGCTCTCAGCACAGCTCACTAGTGCAGTCATTTTCTTTCAACGCACTTTTCATTTTCCATCACCATTTTGCCCTTTTCTTACGCTCCTAATCTGGCAGATGGAGCAGGAATCATCTGTTTGTCCCTGAGTTTGCAGGAGGTGCCCATGACGCATGCAGGATGCAGTAAAATCCTGCTCCACAGCAAGGTTCTGGAGAGGTGTTTGGCACATTTCTTCACAGAATTTTTTTTTTTCCCCACCATTTCATGTCCTGACGTACCCTCTTGCTGATTTATTGATCTGGAGACTAATGTCAATTGGTAAAAAACTCACGACTCACTGGCGTTTCTGTCACTTTCCTTGCCTCTCCCAGCTGCCTCTGTTAGGAGATGGAGAGCCACAGATTTTTACATCACAAAATTTTCACCACCGGTGATTGCTAAAAGCCATTTCTCGGCATTTTTCGGTCAACTAAAAATCAGACTCAACAATTTTACAGGTCTTTCCCAACCTCAACGGTTCTATGACTCTGCTTTGGAGGGGAGCCCCCCACAGGGAAAGGAGGTGGAAAACAGTATGGAGTAAATGGGAATCCCTGACTGCCCAGAGGGAATGAGCAGACTTAGGCCATGAGCATGTGACTGACTTGATCCCCATGTAGGAAACAGGAGATTTGCCTGGATTCCTCCCACCTAAAGGGAGGTGCTTACAGGAGACAGTTTACTTTAGAGAGTGACCATCCCATCTCCATTTCTCCTCGACAGAGAAAGACCTGGCAGAGTGTGACTCCGTCTCTCCAAGTGCTGCCCTGGGGCTCCCACCAAGGGCCTTGAGTCTTTCAGTAAGTGCAGCACAGTGCTGGGGATTATTGGCACAGGCTTGTAAAAACACCTCAAAAGCCCAGCATTCCCATATTCTAAACTCTTACCAATCAGCTTGAAATCACCTATAAGTTGCCATGGGAGAGTTATGGGTACTCACCACCTGCTCCTGTTATTTACCAGCGAAAGTATAGAAACAGCTCTGTGAGTTCGAAAGAGTTCCAAAATTTTACAGAAGAAAAATACATCAAGAGCAGTAATATATTAATAAAAATAAAAGAGGACAAGGTATAAAAATACACAAGCACTATTACTCTGAGTAGTCAGCTCTACGGTGCTCTGCTGGGGGCTGGACCTGTGGGAAACAAGAACTTGGAGCCAAAGGGTTTTGGAGGCTGGAAGAGCATCCTGGGGAGGAGTTTCTGTGTGCTCACCCTGTTCCTGCGTCTCCCCAAGGCACTGAGTGTTGGTCACTGTTGGATAGTGGTCTGGATTAATCCTCAGCTCTTTTGTTCTTGTGCAAGAGCCTTACAAGGGACATGGCGAGCCAGCAAAACAAAACAAAAAAAGAGACACTCATTCTGCATTTGCTACTTCCCATTAATTTTCCATTACAGGATGCTATGGCAGTAGAGGGCTGAAACGTCTCCCTGGATTAGGACTAAGATCTCATAGATATTATTAGCATCACACAGTACAGGAGCCTACATTTGCTGCTATCACTAACTTATCACATTAATGACTTATGTAGCAAGGCTAATGCTATAAGAATTATGCAATATATATCATAATTGCTGAAGCAACTGCGTAAGGCTAATGAGAAAGCAGAGATCTTGCCTACGTGGTATGAGGATGGAGAATCCTGGTATCATGTGCCTGCTTTTTTTATGTGCCTTGCTCCCTTCCCAGATGCTTATAGGGCACCTATGAAAAAAGAGGATGAGCAGCTTTTGTACAGGCAGGTATTGATAGGACAAGGGGGAATGGTTTAAAACTGGAAGAGGAGAGATTTAAATTGGATGTTAGGAAAAAATTCTGTACTATGAGGGTAGCTAGCCCCTGACACAGTTGTCCAGAGCTCCTGTGGCTGCCCCTTCCTGGAAGTGTCCAAACCCAGGCTGGATGTGTCTTGGAGCAGCCTGGGATAGTGGAAGGTGGGTGGAATGGGATGGTGTTTAATGTGTTTAATGCCCCTGCCAAGCCAAACCAAACCAAACCAAACCAAACCAAACCAAACCAAACCAAACCAAACCAAACCAAACCAAACCAAACCACTCTGTGTTTCTATGCCTTCTCTCTTGCTCACAGAAAAAGGGCTGGAGAAAGGAGAGGAAGCAAAAGGGGCTGCACAGCAGCAGATGTGAGCAAGGTGCTGTAAACCTGTGTTCAGTAGGATGGTGGTGGTGACTAAACCTTGCAGAGGGCCAGTTTGGCTCACCTCCATTCTGCTCTGCAGTGGTGCCTGAAAAAAAAAAAGCATTTCTAATATAGCCTCAACGGTGCGGCTGTTGTTAATGCAAGAGAAGGGCAAGCTCACAACCCGCAAGTGGTGGGTTCACCTTCTCCAGCTCTTCCTGCCTTTGCAAAGACATGTGTGGCCATGAGTAATGTGGCTTCCTCATCCCAGCATCCTCCCTTCATCCCAGAGATGTACAGATACCTTTGCTGTAAGACCCACTGAGTGTGAGAGCCACAGGCATGTTTTTCCATGATTCCCTGGCCAAAGGACATCCGGAGATCTCACCTAGCACAGCTTCAGCTTTAACCACTTTAACCACACCCTGCTCCTAGTCCATCCACCATGGGCTTTGTGACCAACTCCGGAGCAAATCTGCTGATTTTGTTGCTGTTTTGGCTGCTTGGTGGGTTTTGGGGTTTTTTTTTAGTGCGATTCTTCAAGTCAAACACAGAAGTTTTAATAAGAGAGAAATGATCATTCAGTGGATTTCACTGCACTGCGAATAAACCAAAAAGGAGGGGTAAAAAATGGGAACATTTGCGGCTTATGGCAAGGGAAATGAAATATTTAATAAGCAAAATGCTATATGTGCAAGGAGGGTTCCCCCAGCCCCCCACTTTCTTCCTTGGCAGAAATTAAACAACTTTTACACACCACGTAGTCTTCAGTACAGTATGCTAATGATGTCCCTGATGCCCTCTTCATCTGATCAAACTTAATTGTCTGTGTCAGGCTGCCAATTAACAAAAGGATCTCCTAGAGTACCAACTTCCAGAGCTACCTTAAAGGTTAATTGAATCATGTAAGCCCAATGCTCTGGCGGACTCAACTTCAGGATCCTATTCTAACCAGGGGTCTGTAGGGGTAACAAATAAAGGAAAAGTTTAATTGCTAAACCAGCCAAATCTAACAGTCACATTAGGAAAGAAATGATCTTTCACAGCTCTCCCTCCTCCTTATTTTTTTTTCTTCTTTTTCTAGAGCTTTGAAATAATCTTGGGCTTTTTATACATTTCAGGCAGTTTCTAGATTTCACTATCAGGGGTAAATAGGAAGAACCAAACTTTGCTCTTTGATGTGTGTGCAAACTGGGTCAAAGAAGATGCCCAGGTAGGTACAAAAGTATGATTTATTCTTTGAATCACCCGCTGTTTTCTGAAGTGTTCCCCTGCCAAAAGCAAAGTGGCAGTGCGTGGAGGGTGACAGCACGAGAGCTGTGGGGATGTGGAATCAACAAGCACTGCCATCACTCAAGGTGTCAGAACCAGCTAATGCATATCCCTGTTTCCTCCACCCACCTCCTTTTCCAAGGTATTTGCCACTATCCGTTTCTTTTGGTTTCCCACTTTTTTACAAATATATTTTTTAGGTGTCCTTCTAGCTGTTGGAGACTTGTATGTCGACTTCAAGAAGGGTGAACTGAAAATCAGTGCCACAAACAGGAAATATTTTTTATTAAAAAACAAGTACTGTGACTGGGTTGTGAATAGGGACCCCAAAGCCACCAACTGGAGCTAGAGTTCCCCATTATTTTGGGATAATTACTTTTGTGGAGATTTCTGCTGTGTTTGGACTAAGTGTATCATCATTGCTCTTTGCCTTGGTACCCCAGTGCTGGGGTTTTAGCTGGACATCATGTCTTATTTTCCTACTCCCCAAAACAACATAGAGCACTTCTGGGCCTAAAAGTGTACAAAACCATGAAGTAAGCGGTGAGAAATAAAGGAAGTTTTAAATTAAGCCCATGACTATGCGAACATTCCGAGCACCAAGCAGAAAAGTGTATCTCTCACAAGATACACCAAGGTGCTTAAAAACAATATGATAAAAACTGTCGCATAAAGAACAAAACCACCTTGCCAGGAAGAATTTATGAAGGCACACAGTGACAGCTCTTGCAGAGTTCCGTTTCCTTGTGTCCTTCCAACCCCAGTGTGTGCACAAGCGCTCCTCCCAGAAGGACATGGAAGTGACCAGTACCTCTTTTCCACTGCTGAAATGAAGGAGGTGAGGAAGACGGCAGTGCCAGGAGAGGTGGAGGTGTTAGGAGTGAGGACTGGGATTTGTGCCTGTCCCTACCCAACATCCCTCCTTTCATCTCAGCTGGCTTCACCATTCCTTGTGTGGACGAGTGACCTGGAAGGGATTCAAGGAATGCCATGGCCCACACTGCCCAACAGCTCAGTGAGGGGGGTGTTCCTACCCCTTGCTCTGGAGTATTTATCTCATTTTCTCTGAAACATCTCAGCAGGATGACGCATCTTTACCATCCCCGAGACATGCTGTGTCCCTTCATGTCCTGAGCCACGGATGAGCTAAGCCAAGTAAAAGCTGATGTATCCACCTGCAAAAAAATGTGCTCTGGTCAGGAAGAGGAGAAAAAATAGCACAGCCAAAATACTAGATTGGAACCAGGTGATCTTTAAGGATTTTCCCAACCTAAACCATGCTATGATTCTATGATTCTATGATTGCATTTTAAACTGCAAATCCTAGGAAAAAGGGCTGTAAACTAACATAACACATAATATAACCATGGGTGATATGGCCTGTAGGTCTTTATCCAGAATTTATTCCCTGTATTATTTATTTTTAATCTGGCTCCTCCATTTTTTTTTTTTTTTCCATTTAAATATATATCACTTTAGTAGCATAGGCTTGGTAGAAGTTTCCCCTTGCTCAAACATTGTGGTACTCTTACATAACGCCTCCTCTTCGCTCTTAGGAAAAAAAAAAATTGAAATTCAAAATCACTGCGTTCCTCTGTTTGGTTTTTTTTGTTGTTTTGTTGAGGTTTTTTTGTTTGGTTGGTTAGTTGTTTTTTTTCCCCCCGGTTTGCCTTTTCCAGGGGCAGCCCCTGTGGCCTGGTGATGTTGTGGTGGCCTGCACTTGGAGCTGACATTGTCTGCCGGTGACAGCAAACAGCAGCAGACGCAGCCGCCCCTCCAACAAACTCCTGCAAACTGATCTATTATCAACGGCAGGGGCCTGCTGTATCGCTGCTGGGCACAGTAATTAATTTCCATGCATATCATTGCCAGCATCGCTTACTGATCCAGGGAGCAAGATCAGAGATGTCACACCATAAATTGAGTCAGAGCCTTCACCTCTGTGTTCAGCGTGCAATTTTACACGCGCTTGACAAAGTAACAAACAGGGGGTAAAAAAGGCAGCAGTTCCCCAGGGTGATGGACGGGGGGAATTGGCCCAATAAATTGTTCCCTGTAAAAAGCAATGTTTTCCTCATTAAAAGGCAGTGAATTCTCTATTGCTTTTCATTAGTTGTGGCCTTGCTAGACGTGAGGTTTAATTGGCAGTGTGTTTACAGGACGCCGGCCCCAGAGGTGAAGGAGACAAAGAGGCTGAAAAGAGATTCTTATTTATTAAGGAGAGGTGACAGGCAGCCGCTTAATAAGTTTTTGTGTGGGTCCTGGAAGAAGTTGCACTGTGAAGAATGGCTGCGCAGGTGTAACCCCTTCTGTGCCATTGCTTTGTCCTTTTTAACCATCAGAATCTGAATTCTAGATACTTTCCCTTCTTGCAAGGAAAATAAATTAAACAATGTATTTTAACAAACAATAAAATAGCAATATAATGGTAAAAATAAGCTTGCATTAGTTTCAAAGACCCTGGTTCAATGCTATGCTCTTAAGTTCCTTTGAAATACTGAAGCATCCTCCCTCTGCTTGGTGTTTGTAAGAATGTTTTAGGATTACCAAACTGCTTTTTATTTACAGAAGGGTACGGAAGTCAGTCCCTAGGTACTCAAGAAAAGCATGAAAAGCCCATGGAATAGAAAAATACCGCTTGCAGAAGGACAAAACTTCTGTGGCTGTGCCTCTGTGGGCAGCAGGGTCTGCAAAAAGACCCTCAGCACAGACCCAGCAATTAAGGATAAAATAAAAATTGGCACATAGGAGTGCAAGGATTAAAGCAGCTCAAATAGAAAATGCAAAAAACCAAGGTGTTCGATAAGAGTAGAAGGGGATGTCTCACTACTGATGTCCAGATTTAGCTATAGAACAGATCTAAATGGAAACAAAAAAGGTTATGACTTGGCAAGCAACACTTTCTATGGCACCCAACAAAAATATGCATATCCTTGAAAGTTACATATATAGTAAAAGAAATGCAAATATTCACAAATTCTGGCCATCTGCCTAGCTTTAAAAACACAGTACTAGAATTTTGCAAGGATTAAACATACAAGGTAGAAAATAAAATACAATTTTAAAACACAAGTTCTTGAAAAAATAGGCCAGAGCACCCATCTGTATGAATGAGCTCGAGTATTACAATTCATCCCAATTTAGCCATCAGAGAAACCCTCAATTTTACAAAAAGTGCATTTTTAATCCTAGTTCCCGTCATCCAAGATGATATTTTTTTGTCTCTTACAATGATATAGTAGAATCACAGTATCATTAAGATCAGAAAAGTCATCTAATTCCATCAAGTCCAACCATTCCCCAGCACTGCCCAGACCAGCACTGACCCCTGTCCCTGAGTGCCACATCCACACTGCTTTGAAATCCCTACAGGGAAGGGGACCCCAACACCGCCATGGGCAGCTGTGCCAGGCATGGACAAGCTTTTCCATGGAGGAATTTTCCCTGATGTCCACCCTGAGCCTGCCCTGTCCCAGCCTGAGGCCGTTCCCTCTCCTCCTGTCCCTGTTCCCTGGGAGCAGAGCCCGACCCCCCCGGCTCTCCCCTCCTGTCAGGGAGCTGTGCAGAGCCACAAGGTTCCCCCCGAGCCTCCTTTTCTCCAGGCTCAGCCCCATTCCCGGCTCCCTCAGCTGCAAAGTGAAAATAAGAGCTCCAAACAATATTGCAAATCAATGCTCCAACACTTATCTCAATTTCATATTTTTTCTCTAATCAACATATTTGAGAGCAATACGGCCATCCTGGCACTCCACAGCTTGTTGTGATTACAAGAAATACTGGTGGAATGGGAGCTTTAAAATTAAGTTGCATGGAGTGTCCAGTAATTAATTTGATTTTTACATCCATTCTTTATTTAATGCAACTTCAAAACTACGTTAGAAGCTGGAAATGAGCAGTGTAGCATGGAAATGAACTGGCCAGGTTCCAAGTGAGGCAGGGATTAGCATAGTGTTAAATGTTGAGGATTGCCCTCATCACTGAGCTTGAGAGGGGGGTGGATACAATGGAGGAAGAGACCTTTCTTGTGCCTATCACCATAAAACTGGAGATCAAAGTATGGGGCTGTGCCATGCAAAAACAGCTCCAATCCTGGCAGAAGAGAGTGTGGAGAAGGAAGTGATTACTGGGGTTTTACCAGGGCTTGGAAGGAGGCTTGAGTCTGGATGGGAAGGGCGGAGCAGTGAATTTGGGTCCTCCTTAGGGGACCATCGTGCCTGCTCTTCGTGACCCATCTTGCATTTGTGCCTCCATGAGTTGCTGGAATGGTCCTATTCCCCAGGGTCAACTTGTTTAATCTGTATTTGAGGGAGAGTCCTGTAGAGGCTGCAATGAATATTTTCTTCCTCTTACCCCCATACTCACAGCCTTTCACTTTTTTTCCATTTGCTTCCTTAAGGTCAGCTGCCCCGTAACACCACCACTCCTGTGATTCCGATCACCTTGCAGTGGTTTTGGCAGCACAACTTTTATTGTGCCAATCCTTACCTCATCACCCAGGCCAGAGCACTGGATACCATGTCCAGTGGCGTGTCAAGCCATTCCTTGAACACCTCCGGGGTGGAGTCTCCAGCACCTCCCTGGGCAGCCCCTTCCCATGTGTAACCATATTTTCTGTGAAGACATTCCTCCTGATGCCCAGCCTGGACCTCTGCTAGCACAGCTTGAGGCTATGTCCTGTCATCCAAATATTAATAATGTGTATAAATAACAATATAATATATAAAATAATAATGTAATATTACATATAAATAATCTCAACAAATATTTCTGCAAGGAAAACAAGAGTTACAAAAATAATACAGCATTTTGGCAATCTCTCCTGGGTCCTGAGTTTGAGTTGGTTCCTTAAGGTAACCGTGGGTAACCTGTCCCCAGTTCTCTGGTACCTCGTGTGTCAATGCTCTGCATCTTTTTGGCATATCATCTTCTCCATTTCTTACCAGATGCAAATGTTTTTGGAGTGGGATTTGTCCTGGTCATTGCTGCTGCTGTTTGCTGATGAAGTACCTGTTCTGGGGAGGTTTGTTGCTGCCAGGTTTGGAGTCAAGGAGGTGGTCTTGCACACTCCCAGCTGTGATGCTTCATGGATAACCTCAATTTCAGGCTCTGGTCCCTCTGCCTTGAGGTTATGGAGGCATAGCAGACAGTCACCCACCCATCAACGGGCTATCCCCTGCCTGCCTGGGCTAGCTGGCTCTTGGGGCTGTGCCTGTCCTCCCCTGATGCCCTGACGCAGCCAAACCCACGGCTCAGGGATGAATGAACACCTTGTTAAACCTTGAGGTCAAACACAGGAGCTACACAGCCCTGAAGTGACATCCCCTCCTTCTTGTCCCACCTTCCTCCCCTAACACTGCGCCTTCACTTCTTGATTATATTAAACACCTGGCCTCAAATTTCAGACTTTCATCTGCCTTTGCTGTTTTAAAGAGGCATAGCCTGGGCGGATTTAATGTCACAAGCTCCTGTGAAGACGTTGCCGTGTCTTGCTCAGGGATTGTGACCAGCCTGATCCAGCAGAAGGTGACCCTACCCATGACACACGGGCACGGAATGAGGTGAGCTTTAAGGTCCCTTCCAATCCACACCATCCTGGGGCTGCATTTACGGCTTTGCAGAGACTGTGTATCAGGTCCCAGGCCTGCAGGAGATGAGCGGGAGATGAGCAGAAGGTGGGGAGGCCACAAATGGGGCCTAAACCTGTGCAGTCCAGGTGTGCGCAGATGAGGCCTTGCTGGTCACAAGCTGCACATCACCTCATAATTACAGTCCCACTGCAAACCGCGCTCACGCTGAAGCCAACAGCAGCTCATCTAAGCCCAGCTAAGTTTGGGTTTCCTACTTCAGTCTGGGAGAATGAAACCTTAAAGCGCTGAGCGCGTAAACCAGGCCTCACAGCCCATTACTGCGACAGGCCCAGCTTTGGTGCAGGCTTTTTCTGCAGCTCCTACGCACACTGAGCCCCCATTAATGTTAATGTAAGTGGCTGTTACACTCCAAAAGCAGCAGCAAAGAGCCCCCAGGAGCAGGAAACCCTTTTAGCAGGGCCACTTTCTTTACAGAACAAGTCATGGCTTAAGCGTATCAAAATCTCTTTGGGTCTTGCTAATTGAGGCCAGTGGGTTTTGAAGCCAAGAGGAAAAGCATCCGTTGTCAGACGGGAAATGTTTGTTTTGTTGCACTGGCTCAAAGTCTGATGCAGTAGGTAGCAGTGGGGTGAAATCCAAGTACATGGAAATCCATCAGTCTTTGAGAAGATTATTTCTTCTGGACACCTACGTGAACTCATCAAGGACACATTGTGGGTCTTATTTTCTGGACACCCAGAGGCCTCCTTAAAAAAAAAAAAATAAATAGTTTTATAAGTTTCTTGAATAATTAGTGTTTTCTGACAGTGGTTTCTCCAGATGTCCCTGATGGGTTTCTTGAGGACCTTTGTTCTGGATACCTGGATGGACTTCTGACGGACAGCTTGCAGATCATTCCTGTGGACACCTTGGGCCCTAGTTAAAAAAGAGACATTTATGATATTCTTGAATATCTGCAGAGTTTTCTCCAAGCAGCAGGACAGTATCTTATATATGATATAAGAATATTATATACATATGTAGATACATACATACATACATACATATATATATATAAAAGCTGATATATAGGAACCAAGTTAAATATATGAGGGCAGAAGTTCCAGCACAAAAAACCGCTTCTCTAAGTTATTTTTTTCCAACATAAGAGCTGGTTATTTCTACTCTTGCCCCACTCACCAGTGATCTTTTTCTCTGCCTTTGCTGATCTGTTCTCCAGATCTCACACTGATCTCAGGTTTGACCTAACGGAGTGTTAGAGAGGACAAGATGGCTCCTGGTCCTGCAACTGAGCCCATTCTTTGGCACCCTTACAAAAATCTGACCCCAGGCAGACCTTCAGAGCAGCTTTCCAGCAAAACATATGTCTGCAGCACACCCAGGTATACCTTGCAAAAAAATCTCATGGCTGCTTCCAGCCTGACTGAAGGAAAGCAAAGCCCACCAGTGCTACAGAGACTTGCCCCTTTTATCCCTGTTTATTCATGGGATGCCTGTCAATTGAGCTAGGAGCAAAGCAAAGGTATTGCTGCCTGTGCACAGTCCTACTTGCCCAGTGCTGTTGCCCATGTTCTTCTTGGAAGAGCAAAATAGTCCAAAGGGAAGTCTGTCTGTATTTACAGCTGGGGAAGAGGGAATCACCATCACCCAGGACAGCCAGGACCAAGCCAATAAGAAGTCATTTCTGCCTCCAAGCTTGACAGTGCCCATGGGTCACAGAGGAGCACAGAAAGCCCCACCAGAGGCTTAGAGGGAAATAAACTGGTTGGTTTTACAGCATTTACCTAACTCTCCTAGCATTTACCTAAATGTTCCAAGTGTTGGCCAAAGGAGATCCAGCAGAGATGGCCTGGATGTGGTACAGTGGGACAGGGTGAAGGATGTCGGGGTTTAGGCACAGGTTCCATCCCAGGGCTTTGCCAAAGACATCTTATTTGTGCCTAATCCTGGGTGAATGGACCCAAAATGCTTGCACATTAAAAGGAGGATACCCAGTGCTTAATAATAAGATGCCGAGGGATTCCTTGGCATCCAAGGAAATACTTATTTTATTATAGTTTGTTTGTTTGTTTTTAACAAAAAAAAAAAAAAAATCCTGGAAGGTTTTAGTCATACTGTTCTTATTTGGTGGTGGGGGGGGGGTGTTTGTTTGGGGTTTCTTTGTTTTTTGCTTTTTCTTCTCCATGCACCCATTAATATTGGAGGATCGGAAGATTTTTTTTTCTTTTTTTCTTTTTTTCTTTTTTTCTTTTTTTTTAGCAGAAGTTTTAGCAGAAGGAGCAGTAGGATGGCTCTACACTGCCACCAGTAATGAAAGTTAGGCTTGCCAGCCGTGAAGGCAGTTTAACCCCTTGGTGACACCTCGCCTTTTAATTCCCTTTGAATAGGCCTGATACAGCTTTGATGGAAAACACACCCGGTGCATGGTTCAGGAGGCTACAGAATTGAGAGCTATTAAATACTAAAAAGACAAGGTGAGAAACAATTTGCAAAATCTCCTCTTTTTATAGACTGCAGCTATTGAGAAAAATTGAGTAAATTCCCCAGCTACCAAGACTGCAGTCTGTTTCAAGATTCCATCAATTTTTTACGGTACAATCAATATTTATGAATCCCCAAAGAAATATTGCAAAGAGAAACATGGTGAAACATTTTCCATGCAGTTGCAAAGATGTAACGTGGGGACCTAAATAACTTTTAAAATAATCTCAATGACAATCAAAGTGCCTTACATAGCCAATATGGTTTAATGTCAGTGTTTATATTAGCTCTTTTCTAAAGAATAGATGGAAAAAGGGAAAAAAAGTGAAGAAAATGTTTGCAGTTTAATCTCTCCTAAAGAAGACATTTTACTATAATAAGTATTCTGTAATTTGGTGCTTAAAAATTCAAAGGAAGTGTCATATTGAAAGTTCTTTGATTTTTTTATGCATTAAAAATATTCACCATCATGCAAGCAATGGATTTTTCAGTCAGCTGGAAAAAGAAAAAAGATTTCTATAAAAACTAGGCAAACAAATCCGCATTCCTTTAATGGCTACTTTAGGTTTAATATCTAAACTTATTTAAATAACTCTGAACCCTCCTGCTGAGAAATATTGAAAGTAATAGATTCCTTTGTGTGTAATCTCCATTTACATATAGAGTTTAATTTCCCTCTGGGCAGAACCTGTGTAAAACTTGCCTTGAAATGTCCCTCTGTAAAAGCACAATGTTTAGGGGGATGCTTTTATTTTATTTAAAATTTATTTTGCACTTTAAAAAAAAGCAAAGAGCCAGCTCACCTCAGAGCTGCCAAAATGGTGACTATGGCATGAAGTTAGAAATTATTGATCACAGTAATTGATCACAATCTACATTGCAGATGCTCCAAAGTGCATCCAAAATCAAGATCCGCCCTGCTGTGATCATCACACCCATGACAGATCTCTCAAGTGATGTTGGTCCCTCCCAAAAGAGCCAGTTTTATTATTACTTTTCTCCAAAGAATTTAGATGGAAGTTGATTTTGGGGTGAGGCAATTCTAAATTTTAAGCTTGTCCCTTGATGTTTGGATATCTTTGGCTCCTTCCCTCTTCTCAGTTCTGTCCCACCTGCCATTACACAAATTTTAGCTAAAAATAGTCCATCGTGCACATTTTTATTTGGCTGCTATCATCTCTCTTTTTTTTTTCCTTTTTTAAAATTTATTTATTTATTTATTTATTTAACTCAGAGGAAACAGGACTAGGAGAGATCCCTCTAATGAGCCAGTAACTTAAAGCATTTAATTACCTAAACCAAAGCCTTGGCTTTGATGTCAATATTTTATTTTTAAACATTAGCGAGGGCTAAAGCAAGGAAATCTGATGAATTTGCAAAAAGCTTTCAGTGAGGTTTATTTCCCCAAATTAATCAGGCAAGTTGCAATCCCAGCTATTTATAAGTCTAGTTAAGTGTTGCTCCCTCGTGAGGTGCCTTTCCTTTTTTTCTTCCCTTCCATACGTACTGAGGTGTCTCAGTTATTCAGCCTCTTACCTAGATACCTCATCCAAGGGAATCTCGGTGGGAAGATCTGGTATCTGATCTGTTTCTATATTTAATGGCATATTTCATCATGGGGGAATATTTTATTCAACTATCTCCCCTGAAACTATTTTTTTTTACAGTGAGCTACATTCAAAATAGCAACATTTTAAAACATAGGTTTTGCTGGAAAATATAAGAGGAAAAAAAAAGTGTTCTTCCTCAAGGATATTAGGCAGGATGCGTCAGAGGAAAAAAAGAAAAAAAAAAAAAAAAAGGCTTGTCCTCAGAAAACTTTGGAACATTATTTAATTAAAAAGAAAGATTCCTCTGAAATTAAGATAATTGAGGATGATCATGGGAAGCATCCACAGTAAGGTGACCCATGGACACTGCACCATGATAGAAATGGGGGTACCCTGGCCATCCGCAGCCTCCTCTTATAAACCCCATGAAGAGTTAAAAACTCAATTGTTCTTCAACCCCACACAGCTCTACTGTTTTTAAAATACATGTTTTTTTTAAACACTGGCCCTGCTGGGACAGGCAAAAAAAAAAAAAAAAAAGAAGCTGCAAAGCTGCAGACTTTTTTTGTGATAGAGGCCCCTCATTCCACCCAGGCAGTTAGGGATGGCTTGGCCAATGTTTAATGAGTTTACAATGTTACATATCTCTTTATCTTTTAATCCATTTAATCATCAAAATTCCCAGCAAACACAAGAACTAAAAAAAAAAAAAAAAAAAAAAAAAAAAAAGAGACGAAACAACAACAACAAAAAAACAATGCCCCCAATTTGTGTTTTGTTTGACTGCGAGTAATATTCATGTCTGCATGAGGATGGCATGTAATTAACATGTCATAATCAAAATGACTAAGTTTGACACATTATAATCACTGCATGGAGATTATAGCATAGCCACAGGCGATCTGCACAGCCTATCTTAATATCATTTGCATAATGAAAGCATGGTGGCAGTAATAGCTTTTTTCTCTTGTTATCATAATTTCACCCAGGGCTGCAAAGGGCTTTGGTACTGTCAGATGTTGCCTGTTAAAAGTCATTGCGTGCTGAAGACTCCAGTCCAAGTGACCTAAGTATTTCCACGTGGCTGCACGGAAATTCTTTGAAATAGGTCTTTTTTCGCTCTGATTTCCCAGAAAATGTGTAAGCACTTTAACTCTGGGGTCCCAATGGATGACCTGTTTCTTACCTGGGAGGCTCCTGTAGAACTGGGCTGCATTTTCTGGGCATCCCCCGAATTTCCTGTGCATTGGGAAGAGCAGGGCATGCTGACACAGCACTTTTCCTGAAACATCCATGGAGACTTCTCCGATGGTGATGCTCCAGCCTGGACATAGCACCTCTACAGAGGATGCCAGCAGCATCAGCTCCGCTCTTACCTGCCTGGAAGCGGGGACCATGTCCAAGCAGCACTCCAAAGCAATGCCAGATCGAAGGCCATCACTCACCCTGAACAGGGAATGGCACATTCTCCAGGGACCTGCACGGTGAACAAATGGCCACTGCTTCCATCTCCTCAGATGGCTCCTGTGCAGTGATAAGAGACCAGCACTGAAAGGAAATGCCTGAAAACCCAACAGGGGGAAAAAAAAAAAGAAAAAATAAGGCTGAGAACTTGACCCTTTGCAAAGCTGCTCAGGTTGATAGCCCAGGTCCCCACGGAGAAAGCAGGGCCACATGGGATGAGGGGCTGGTGACGGGCAGCCCCATGTCTCTTGGCATGCACAATGGGTGGCCCAGAGCAGAGGGATGTTCTTCAGATTGCTGTGCCACCTTTCACTCAAGAGGGTCTCAGACCCAGGACCTCAAAGGATCCCATCACAGGAAGGGTCCCAGCGCCTCCCGAAGCCTGCCTGTCACCCAGAATCATGGAATGGTTTGGGTTGGAAGGGAACTTTAAAGGTCATTTAGTTCCATCCCCCTGCAGTGTGCAGGGACATCTTCCACTAGAGCAGGCTGCTCAGGGCCCCATCCACCTGACTTTGGATGTTTCCAGGGGTGGGGTATCCACTCCCTCTCAGGTCAACGGGAACCAGCTGCTGGGCACAATGCCCCTTCTTCCTGGCCAAACCAAGCTCCCAGAAGCCAATGCAGGGAAGGTTCTCAGCTGAACCTTGTTCTGGATATGAAAGTTGTGTTTCCAGTTTTACCTTTCCTCTGAGTTACACTTGTAGAGTTTTATGTTTCACCAGGAGTTCACTTGTGTTGTGTTCCTCTGAGGAATGGCTTTTCCCCTCAAAATCCCCCTGAAGCCTGTGCTATGTAGTTTAACTGTTTTTCCCTATCATACTTACTCCTGACCCTATTGGCTCAGGGCCAATATCTTTCCTTGGCCCAAAACTAGATATACCCCTGTCTCTTCCTGGTTCCCCCTCTCTCTTCTCGGGCTCCTGGAACATCACATTGAGAATAAAGCTTGGATGGAAGCCTGGGGGTGAGAGCCACTCTTTTGAAATCTTTATTCTGTCTCTCTGGAAATATATTTCCCTAAAACCCCTGAATAACTGAGCTAGTGAGAGCCGGAGGTGGGGGCTAGAAGGAAGTATATTTTCACACTGGTACCAGTGATTCTGTATTTTGTAATTCACAGTATCAGGCTCTTCCATCATTTCCATATTGTTCCAGCCACTATACAGTCCAATCACATTAACACACAATAATCCTCCTGCAGACATTACAGCATTAGGAATTGCAAATTTATCTTGGAGCGAAGAGTGTTGCAGTAGCTGGTGTAACAAAAACTGATATGGTCCTCCCAGATACACTCAAGAAAATTCCTGCAGAGTTTGGAGAAGACCAGAACAGATGAACCAAGTTATGTATGCAGTCCCCTGGCAGCTTAGTAAAATAGTGTCACATATCCAGGATGCCTGGAATTATATTTTCATGGTGTGCTCAAGTGATTATGTTAAGATAGGTTTTAGTAATAGGCTCAAGTTGCTTGCTTTTATCCTAACAGAGATATAATGGTGTCTCTTTTTATTTAAGCAGAATCTTTACCATATCCACATACAAAGAGTGCATGTGCTTTGTGGGGTGATTCTTAATGTGCAGTGGTGTCAGTTAAAAGAACAGCAGTTTTCCCTAATCTGAAATTTCCCAGCCTGAGGTTCAGGTCTGGACATACTGAACCTATTTCTCCTTTAAAACGCCAGCCTTGCATATTCACCTAGTTAAAAAGACAGGACATGCAACTCTGCCTATATATTAACATCTTTAAAAGGTCTGTTCCCCCCTAAACACTGGGGTTTTTTCCCAAAAAAGACTGCTCTTGAATGACAGAAATAGAATTTCTTACATTTATCAGTAACACCTAACACAGAGGAATGCCAGGTTATATTTACCATACTGGTGATTTTTATGTTATTTACAGCATACTTCTGCAGATGGATGGGACCTTTACAAATAATTTTTAAAATATATCTCTTCCCCCATAAAGGGGCCAAGGAGCCATTTGCAGCCAATTTTGAGCAATTTGGTATAGCGGAAGGTGTTCCTGACCATGGCAGGGTGTTTGGAATGCAATGAGCTTTAAGATCCTTTCAACCCAAACCATCCTGTGATTCTAGGATTCCAGTTCAAAATCTCTCCTATCTCAGTGCCCCAGCAGATATAAATCAGACAAAAGCACCCAGAGATCCTGACTAAATTGCACTCAGCTCCAAAGCCTTGACTCGTATGAGGGAATTCATGCTCCAGAAAACTGGTATTTTAAACCAACCAAACCCTGAGGTGGAAAGAGGCTGGGTCAAGCTCACAGGCTGGACCCGGATGGGGCAGGATGGGTCACCCAGGCACCCTGGGTCACACTTTGCACTTTGCCAGCCAGGTATCATCTTATAGAAAGGGTTGGTAAAAGCTCCACATTTTCCACCCTGTCCCATGCAGGAGGACGGGGATCATCCCAGCCCTCTGCTGCTTTCCTTTGTGGGCAGCCCCATTCCTGCGGCCCACTCAGAGCAGTAGGCTACCAGCACCTCACAGAGCATCCAGGAGGATGCCTGGGCTCTGAAAGCCCCTCCCAGAGCTGAGACACCGTGAGTGAAGGTCCTGTCACCACTGACTTCTCGTGGTGGCAGCGTGGTGTGTTCCCTCCTGGGGCTGCCACGGCTCCTCGCGCTGCTGTTCTTAAGTCGGGCTAAAGTCAAAGCCCCTCTCGCTGTCATAATTCCAGTAGTTCATGTGTCTTCTAATCACATGTTTTATGGTTAGCAAAAATGCCCCATGGGAGCTGATTAAAGGTTTATGAGAACCAAGAAAATCTGATAGGATTTGGTTTGAATCCGACCAGTTTTTTAAGTTTCCTATCCATAAGCTTTTAAGTACTTACAAGCCATTATTTTTGTCTTTGATGCAGTAGGGTTGTTTTTCCTTTTTATTTCTTTTTTTTCCCTTTTTTTTTTTTTTATTTAGTCAGAGGGAGGGGGGAGGAAAAAAGCAACATAAATCTCAGAGCAGAGAATTTTAAAAATGATTATCAGATTTGGGTAAGATTTATCTTCCTCTTTAAAAAAAGCTTTTCACAATCACAATATAAATGCATTAGCACAAAAGCAGTCTAAACTCACATTCAGAAAGATACAGCCCTCTGATATGGGGCTTCTTTAGTGGAAAGCACCTGGAACATGAAAGCAGCTTAACTGTTTGCCTCCTGCGTTTTCACCCAGACCTTGCCTTGATTTACTGAAAGCATTTCAAGCCCATAAAGTTGCCTCAGTGGAAGGTCTTTGCTTGGCTGTGCCAAGGGTTCACAATGCAGCAGCTACACCAGCTCCTGGTGTACATCAAGCTTAGGGTGTCTCCCAGACCAAAATATCCAATCCAGTTTCTTATTTTCACCAATATGGAACCAGGTTTTCTTCGGCTTTTAATGTGAAACATGGAAACAGCAGCATTTGATCCTGTCAGAGCAACCAGCTCCCCACCTAAGGCAGTCAACAATTGTTCATTTGAAGGTATTGTCCCTCCACCAAAGCCATCTCAGCTGACACAGCCTCAGAAGATTCCCTGATGCAGCAGATTCAGTCACTCTTGACCACAACCCCTGGTTGATTAAGTGGGCCAAAACACATGGCTTCTGCAGACACAGAGGGACCATCTTCGTGCTCTTCTTTCTTTCTTTCTTTTCTCTTTCCCTCTCTCTGTAGACTTTCTTATAATAGATGGGTCCTGATCTCTGTGGTGAATTACTTACTTTTCTGGACTTGTGTTCTTCCCCTCTCACAGCAATTAAATGCTCTGGGTTCCTTCCAACCAAAACTATTGTGTAATTTTAAGGTAGGGTAAAGGACCCCGGCTGAATCAGGCAGGGTGTGCTGAACTGAACGTCTGGTAGGGTGAAAGTGGTGACATGGGTCTCAGGATGCCTTTATTCCACATCCAACCTCTTCTCTCAGCAGTTTGGGATGAGCCTTGTTTTGTTTCACCTTTACACCTCCTTTGCACCTACAGAGGAAAAGGGCAGTGTGCTTGATTAAGAACACTGGTCAATAAAAAGATTGCAGCTGCTGAAGTGACAGAGTCTGAGTCCACCAATATTACACCTATATTCTGGGTTTTGGTGTGTCAAAAAGCTTTCTGGCTATTTCTGCTCTCACTAGCATCAGTTGCAATGGAAAACACAATGGCTGCTCAGCAGCCACAAAAACAAGAGACAACAGAAGTATCCACTTAAAAAGTGTTTTGACAAAAAGTAAATAGACCCAGAAGCAGTGTCCATGGCCAAGAACACAAAGAAGACAAAAAAAAAAAAAAAAAAAAAAAAAAAAAAAAAAAAAAAAAAAAAGAAAAGAAATCTGCATGAATATCCAAAATCCTTTCTGGGGGTCTGCAATTCTCTTCCCAGAGCAGTTACTTTTATGTCAGATATTAACAGTTGGATTTTTAGAGAGCATTGAGGAGGTCTTCATGAAGAACAGCAGTCCCTGGTCCCATAAATCCTGTTTCCCCTCCCCAAAAAAGTATATTCCCATTCTGATAATCCTGAAGAATAGTCTGCAAACTTCTACCTGTGCAGCCACAGAGGAGGGATGTGACACTGCCTGTATGCTTTCCTTCCCCTCCATCAGCCTTGGAGGGAAGGTTTAAAATGCATACCAAAAAAACAGAGAGAAAATGTATTTGTTCACTTGACTGGCACATATATATCAAACCTCTCCCAAACAGCAAACCAAAAGAAAATCTGGTCTTACAAGTGGACCTGAAAACATAATTTTCTTCAGAACATGGGTTTACCATCCCTTGCTTGGTGTTTAGGACTGGGTCCTGTTGGTGTGTGCAGGCATTTTGGGACTGACAGCACTGAAGGGAGAGGCTGAGTTCAACCTGCATGACTCCCAGCATCGAAGACACAGAAATATTTAAGCTGATGCAGACTCTATCCTGGCATTCAACAGAGAGCGATGCCAACTTCTGGAAAACAGAAGAGCCCCAGGGCAGGCTAATAACAGCACTACTTAAGAACGAAAGACAATTATTACCTCCAACTGTGAAGGAGTCTGAGTAATTAAAAAGGGTTCTTTATTTTGATTAAAAAAGATTCCTTTCAGTCTGCTTGAATCTTTAGTAAAAGCCCTGAACGATATTTTTAGATGGCAGAAAAGGCTCTGCAATTGATGAAAGATGCATAGCAAGCTCATTTGAAAGATTCTCCTATTGTCATCATCTTGTTGTCCAAAATCAATTAATTTCTCATTCTTTCACCCACATAACTTCCGGGAGAAAATGCAGGTCTAACCCAAAGCTTCCAAAACCTTCTTTGGATTAACAGAAATCCAAAATTAATTTGGTTTAATTACTATAAATTTCCTTCCCAATAAAGTCTCAAGAATTTCCAATCATGCTGATTTATTTGAGTAATTAGAAAGCCATTCACAGATGTCACACTGTTAGGTAGTGTGGATAATGTGGGTTTTGCTTAACTGGATCCTGAGACCACAGCACTGTGAAGAATGACAACTAAAATAACTCCAATAAAAGTGAGAGAATAAGGAAAGGCGAACGGCACAACCTCAGGCAGTGCAGGCAGTGCCAGTGGCTTCCCTGGAAACTCATTTCTGTCCATTTGCTGCTCCAATGCAACTTGCTCTGGTCCTTGCACTTTGCACCAGGTTGGGTCTCTGAATTCTGATTTTTCAGGGGAGGAGTCCAGGAGTCCTAGAGATGATATATCTAGACTAGGGTCACCCCTAGGGCTCATTTCAAAAGTTAAAGAACTGAAATGAGGTTTGCAGGGGGCTTGGGTGGGTCCTGCTTCTCCCCAGGGAAAGGTGGTGCAGACACAGCAGGACCCATTCCCCACAGGCTTGTCATTTCATGAACCTGAGGAACAGATGGGATCATGATTTCCTGCAAAGTTATTTTTCAAAGCAGGTTATCCATGCCTGTGTCAAGGTGGAAATCATCCCATCCACGTTCGGACATTGATGACTGGGCTGCTGGGAGCTGGATCTATTGCTCCGCTCACCTGATGGAGAAAAACAAAATCATAAGGGCAACTCCTCTGACCTCATGTGGGTCTTTGCCCTACCTGTGGGAAGGTAGAAGCATCAAGGTGAGTCTGGGAGAGACTCTTAACTTGGTTTTCTTCCTCCTTATTCACAGCAAAGCAAACCCTCTGCTCAGCTGACTGGTGTGCTCCTCCTCAGGAGAGATAAGCCCTGACTGCTCCTGACTGCTACTTGTAAGAATTCTGAGAGTCTCAGGAATTTAGATGTTGTGGAGAGTAACACAGATTTCAGGTTCTCCTTCCCTCCAAGGGAAGAGGGGGATTTAACACACTTTCCCACCAATGCAGTGCACTTGATTCCATTAGAAAGGCAATTAGTGAATTAAAAGAAAGCAGGGTCACCAAACTTGAGGGGAATTATTCAAGTTGCAGTAAGTATAAATAGCGGTTTATAAGTGGGGGAAAGCATATTTTTAAAGAATCAGTTGTAAGCTGAATCTAACAGCTTAAATCTGAGCCTTGACAGTGAATTACCCCCTTCCCCAATCCTCTCTCCCCTAAATTATCTTGGGTTTATACATGCCAGTACTAATAACATAATATTTAAATACCACAGTAATCTTAGCATCGTAATCCTGACACTCACAGGTTGTCTTAAATAAGGGTCAGCTGAAGAACATGGTGTTGTCCAACCCCCCAAGGCTGTCAGACATCCTCAGCCACAAGAAAATCATCTTTACTTTTGGCTTGAGCCTTTAATGGCTCTGAAAGCTGCTGCTTTTGTCTAAATACATACATTGTACAGCAGTTTAGGAAATAGGTGAAAAGGCTTTAATGGAGAGATTAGTGCTAGACATTGTGAAGCTGCAACTAGGTCATAAGAGATTTCAGAGGTCAGGAAATTTTTTTGCAGGGCTTAAGTGTTTTGTAATGTAGTTTAGTTTGCCTCTGGACCAGGGCATAATGGATGCTTCAAAACTTGATCAGCATTGGTTAAAAATAATGAGGCTGGTACTCTGGGCTAAGAGTCACTTGACAAACTCCATCAGGCACCAGCAACTGCTCTGGTTCCTGCAATCATTTTAATGGGTTTGTGGTAGGTGGGGCAGAGAAGGCGTTTCTCGACGAGGGAAAGGCCCCCAAAATCAAGAGACCAGAAAATAAGGCAGTTAACAGACCAGAAGCTTTTTGTCCCTCTCGTGTAGTCATAGTTTTCCTAGTCTTTGGTCGGATGGATTAGGGAACATCTCATTAAAAAATTATGTACCAACCATTTAAATAAGGTATTCATGGGGAAAGGAGGGGTTTAAGTGCAGAATGAGCCTTCCGTGTAAAATCAATGCTGTAAAACTCCATTACCCTATCTTTCCCCCATGTCTAAGTAACCACCTTTCCAATACCAGCCAGAACATAAACAACGACCTCAACCATCACAAGTAACAGCCAGAAAAAGAAATAATTCATCCTGCAGATAAAACATTCTGGAGGAGTATTTAAAAAAAGATCTCTCAAAGACGTTGACCCTCATCTCCTCCGCTGATCTTTAACCAATTTTGCTGTTTTCTGCTCTCCCACGTTTGTATAATTCAGCAGAGACTCAGGGGGAAGCAACGGAGACACACCGATATGGGTGAACATGAAATCAATCAGTGTTAGGTTGGTCAGATGCTACAGAACCAACAGCACAGATACCTCTGTCCCTACTTACATGTCTGAAATGACGCCTTGGTAAGAATTAATTTGGGTGTACAGAGCACGGGGGTCCTCAATAACCCATGGTCATTACCTGAGAAAAGTCATACTGAAGTTTGAGGAGGAAACACAAGCTGTGTTCACAGAGAGCAAAACCAGCGTATCTCGGAGCGTTGTCCATATTTTAAAAGTAGGTCTCACTCAGTAGCAGTTCCTCAAAAAAATCATCTATGAAAAAGTTTGGGTTGGATTAAAAAGCTTTGAAACCAAAACCTGTAATGGGTTGCAGTCACTCTGGAGGAAGACTCACAGCTGAAAAAGTATCTCTGATGCACAAGGATGATCCTGAAGTACTGAGCACATCCCCCAGCCCTAAATTAGATGAGATGTAAGAATTGGCAGATACAAAAAAATGCCATGGACAATTTGAAACGGACAGAGACCAAGAGCTCCATGCATTAGGTATATCCAGAGTGAGAGAGGAATTATTACCTTCCAACAGGACATCAAGAACTTGCTCTTACCAGGAGGAAAGTACAAGATACAGGACGAGATCTGCAATTCTACCAGGAAAGGCACAACAAAAATTCACGTCTAGAAGCAAAAAACCAGGAAAATCACAGCATGGCAGTAGAAATCACTGGTAATTCTAAAATTAATTACAATACATCAAGTAATAGCAGTACACCAGGGGACACGGTGGATTCACCACTGATTGATGTCTCCCAGCCAAAAATGTGGTTGCTTCCCAGTACAATATACTTCAGGCAAACACAAGTTCTTGGCTCAATCAAGAAGGTCACCGGACCGAGATACAGAGGAAGCCAGACTGGCTGATCTGTCCTGACCTTCATAAATCTCCAAAATCCTTCCACAGGGACTCACACTGAGACGCAAAAGATACAGAGACCAAGGCCAAAGTGTTGGGTCAGCCATGTAGATCTTTACCTGTGCCTTCTCTCCCTCCTCCCAGCTGGGCTGGGAGGGAGGAAGGGAATGGGAGCGGCAGCCATCAAGCCAGGGCCAGTTTGGTTAAAAACACTGACAATGCACTTCCAGTTCTTTCTTCGGAAGATCATGCGGTTTCTCAATGTGTGAGGCCAAAAAAGATGTGTGGCCCAGTGCACTCTTGAAAAAAGCATAGATTCACTAAAGCTTACAATTAATATTTAATACCAACAAGTCTTCTGTGATGCTGTGCGGATGTAAATAAGTGGAGAGAATGTGATATTTACCCCACTATAAAACATTCATGAGAGCTAAGCTATTTACAAAAGCTAAATATGACACTGTATTTACTGTAGGTCACCTCCTAGGGTTAGAGATGAAAAGTTTTTGGTCTAATGGAAAGTAACATAATACACCATAATAACACAACCACTGTCTCGTCTGCAAAGAAATATCTCCTGGCTCCCTCCTTCTATTGCAATTACAGGTGGGTAAAGCCACTACAGGGGGAAAGAAATAATAATAATAATAATAGTAATAATAATAATAATAATAATAATAATAATAATAAAAGGAAAGGGAGCCTTGAGGAGACTTGATACCTCATGCCTTAGGGACACTCATTACCTTGGGCTGTTACACTGTGTGCTCTCCGTTATCAAACATCCTCATGTCCATGAAGGAGCTCAGGTCAGTAGCCAGGTATGCAGGATGACTTCACTTTAATTGAAGTTACACTATCCCAGGATTGCCAATTAAGTATCAAAGTGCATTGACGTGATCCAGGGCTTTCCTTCTACTCCAATGGAATTCAAATTCCCCCTGAAAAGGGCTCCTTTGTATATACCCAAACCTGCAATCAATATAGATGGTTAAATGGGATTGTCAAAAACTTAAAACGCCAATACGCTGGGAGTGAATTCACTGATGAAAGTCTCACGGCGTTAGGCTCAGGATTTATAGACCAGAATACTTAGGAATTTCTTTCCACAAACTAGCCCACACAGCAGAGCCCCTCAGCAGCCAGCTGCAATATTTGCTCCAAGTCTCAGAAATCATCAAAGAATTGTCAGATCCAAAGCAGCGTCCTGATTTAGGAAGCATTTGGGTGAAGTTGTAATACAAAGACTAACAGCAAAAAAAATTGCCTAAATTGACACATTTATCTCAGATTCCTGGATCATTGCTTGGCTTGACATCCAACGGCAAGCTGAAAATATGATGTAAGTAATTTCTAAGGTGATAGTAATTTCTGGTGGAGCAGCAATAAATGGAAAAAGGCAGAGAAGCCTCAACCTTTGGTGCACAGGAGAAAAGAATATGTGTTGTTAGAAATGGGTCAACACCATCTCACTCTGTAGGGGATGGCCACAGCCCCAGGACTGCCAGAGCTCCAGCAGCATTTGGGACCTGGAGGGACATTTGGCTGCCAGGCACAGGGTGGGATTGTTGGGGTGTCTGTGCAGGGCCAAGAGTTGTGCTCGATGAGCCTGATGGGCTCTTTTCTGGTCAGTACAGTCTATGATTATTTTCCAGTTCGTGACTCACAGTCTTCATCCCTTTAAGGGTTTTCCAGAGAAGACAAATTTAGGATGGCTGGATGGGCTTGCTTAACAATAATTTAGCAGATATTAAATGAGAGAAATCTAAAAGTAGTAGAATCACAGAACAATTTAGGCTGGAAAAGACCTACAATATCACTGAGTTCAGTCTCTGACTGATCAGCACCTCGTCAACCAGACTTTGTCAATAAGTGCTCTATCCGGTTCTCCCTTGACCAGCTCCAGAAGTGGTGACTGCCACCCAGAGCTCATGAAGGAACCTACAGTGATCACCTGGCCCAGCCATCTACCAAATAGTTAGAAAAATATGACTTCCTTGTGCATCTGAGAGGACTTTGAGTAACCAGTGACTAGAAATGGAAGTAGCAGCTGACATGTGCCCTCCTTCTGATCTACAGGACACCTCCCAGTAAAATGGGACTCCCCATCATGTACTTGCCAACCCTTTTAATACAGATCCCTTTCCCACAGCTGTCCCCAGACACGTTGCTCCAATGGACAGAAGAATCCCAGGGCCACTGTGGATACCACCAAGTGACACCTCCCCTCACTGCTCCTGTGGAACCCTGCAGCCTTTCCACCTCCTCTCTCTCCAGTCCACTGAGCCTTAGGGGCTGAAAGAGAAGTACACCCTGACTAACTTGATGCAGGCAAAGAGTCAAAATCCTCCAAAAATCCCACAATCTCCCATCTGCATCAACAAGTTTGAAGAGCCAACATAGTTTTGATGATCCAGGAGGAAGTGGCTTACCTGAGTGACAAGGCAATGAATGGGACAGTGTGTTGTAACAGAGGCCTGGGGTCTAACTCTTGGGAGGAAATCCTGCTACTGACATGGTCAGTGTGCATACTCGAGGAGAGAAGATCTATCACCGTACCATGCAAACCCTTTGGGGTATCTGCTTACTGAATTCCCACAGAGACTAGTGAAATTTCGACGTGATTGATGAAAGAGGATCAGCCGGAATAAGGAGGTCTGGGCAGTTGAATAATTATTTAAGCTAAGATACAACACAGAATCACACAGAATGAGTAGGTTGGAAGAGACCTCCAAGATCACCAAGTCCAACCCAAGCCTAACACCTCAACTAGACCATGGCACTGAGTGCCACATCCAGTCTTTTTTAAACACATCCAGGGATGGTGACTCCACCACTTCCCGGGGCACACAACACCAGTACTCTATCACTCTTTCTGTGAAAAACTTTTTCCTAATATCTAACCTGTATTTCCCTTGGTGCAGCCTGAGACTGTGTGCTCTCGTTCTGTCAGTGCTGCCTGGAGAAAGAGACCAACCCCAGCTGATACAGCCACCTTTCAGGAGGTTGTAGAGAGTGATAAGGTCACCTCTGGGTCTCCTCCAGGTTAAACAGCCCCAGCTCCCTCAGTTGTCCCTCATAGGGCTTGTGTTCCAAGCCTCTCACCAGCCTCGTTGCCCGCCTCAACTCATCGCCTCAAAATTTTCCACAGAGATTGGAAGATCACTCCTGTGTCTTCCTCAGGCCACTGGCAGGTGGAGGCACTGTGAGCGATGCCAACAGCAGAGAATGCACTGTTAACCTCCTTTGCAACCCAAAGATGGTGCGATTTTGGGCTCAGCTACAAGTTTGGTGATGTTTGGTGACATTTGGGCCCATTGGCAGCATGCTGTAGGAGCTGTGAGCAGCCTTGCTCTGCTCAGATGTCTCATCCACTCTCCAACGCTGTCAGTCAGCTGGGTGGAGCTCCGTGAGTCTCAGGGCATCCTCCAACCAAGAGAGGTTGTACAAAGCCAAATTGCAAAGCAGATGGGAATGAAATTCCCAAACACAGGTATCCAGATGCCTCAGGACCACCCAGAACAGAGGGGCAGCAGACTGGAGACAAGGGGCTGACAGATTGAAGTCATGACCTCAGGTTGCAGACCAGTTCTGCTCCACGCAAGTGTGGAGACTGAGTCAAACTGGGGGGGAAATCTGGACCACAAAATCAGTGGGAAGATGCCTTTAAGAAACCCAAAGCAAGAGTAAGTAACTCCCTAGGTTCCTACCTGAAAAGCAGAGTGGTGCACAAGTTTATCCTCAGAAGATATTTCCCAGGAGCAGTGTGCTTTTGGTAAACACAACATTTTTGTCATACTGTTTCCAACCTTTTTTTTTTTTTTTTTTTTTTTTTTTTTTTCATGCAATAGAAAAACTTTTTAAAATACTGAAATGTCTCATTTCAAGAAATTTTATTTTGTCTCAAGTCATACTTCTTTTCAGGTCTTCAGCAGATTTAAATCTAAATTTAGTAGGTTTTTTTCAATTAAATTATTAGCTGAGCTTTTCTTAAAAAGTATCAAAATATTTGCTTATATATCCAGATTTTATTTTTAATCTAAATTTGGCAAAATGTGAATTCTGAAACCTTGACGTTTTCAACAAAATAATTTTAAAAAACCTTTTTCCCTCACTTGCTTTATGCACAAAGCCACTCCACAAAACTGAGATGCTCAAAAGCATTGTCATTAAAAGTTCTTGTTCCGAGGCCCAGTTTTTGGATTTAATTCCTTGAAAGTTATTATTGCTCTCTCAAAAACTGCTCTGGAGCACTTCCCCTTTGCATCACCTTTTTTTACATTCCCAGCTGTAGTGTGGGGGAATTACAGGCAAATGCTGATGCTGTCATCACTTACACCCTTTATTCGGGAGATATCCACAATGAAGGAGAGACAACCCCAGGGAGAGTGGAGAAGTTTGACCATAAGTGCTTTGAAATGCTCCTTTTAATGCCAGCCCAGAGAGTTTCTCTAACTGCACATTTCTCATTTTTTACAAGAGGTGACTCAATGGGATGCTGGTGAGGGCTTGCACAGCAACTTCTCCTGTTGCAGACAGGGAGCAACCCCAAACCTGGCATTTCTGTGAATGCACCCTAGTCAAGATATCAAAACACGTGAACAGGGTGTTGTGGCACCTTGTGCTAAGAGATAGTTAGTGAAGAGGTGATGATAAACGCAGCAAAAGCTGTCTGCATCGTGCAGAGGTAGATGGAGAGCTCTGCATCCCAGAAAACCAGCCCAGGAACTGGGGCTCTCCTGCCACGTGCAGTCTGCAGAGATGACGTGGAGCATTTATTCCCACCTCTTTTCTCCTGTGCATCTTAGCACCACTCTGCAGCACACACCAAATCGCTGCCCCTTTGTGGGAGAGGAAATATTTCTCCATTTATCCTGTCCATCAGCTCCACAAAGTTCACTCCTACGAAGCTATTCACACAAGGAAATGCCATCAGAGGAGACATTAGGGGAAGAGCAGATGCCCCAAATTCTAGTTCCACCTCCAAAATATGGATAAGCCTTGTTTTTCTCTTCCCAACCCCCTTTTCCTTGGTTTAATACCCCATATAAAAATGTAAAGGAAAGCCACCTCCTTTGAAAGGCTGACGACTACGACCATGACATTGTGAAAACGATAATGCAAAAAATGTTTAAATTTCCTCCCTGCCAAGCTGTGCTGAGTAAGTCAGGTAATCACTAAGGGGTGCACAACCATTTTATGGGTCATCAAGTGATAAAGCTAATATGCTGCTTAAACTCCCCTGGAGAGAGGTCTCATTTGGTTGCATCAGGCCATTACGCAGGGCTGTAAAAAATGCAATTGTTTGATTTGCCTAAATACAGGTGAGATGTAATAAAACCCCTTATTTGCCATCCCTTGCTGTGTTATGGCAATCTCAAAGCAGCGACTGACCTTTTTATTTGTTTAGGAAGCACTGTTCTTACCTATAGCACCATAGAAATAAAACTTAAGTATTTGTATGCATACGCATAATTCTATTAACAGTACGGCAGGGTGGGGGGGAATGAAGAGCAAGAGGCTTTTTCAAGACGAAGCCAGACAGACCAGGAAACACGATTTCCCTCGAATTCACACCATTATCTTCAGGCTTGGGGGAAGGGAGGAAGAGAAGAGGGGAGGGTAGTGCTCTCCTGGTTAAAAGCAGAATGGACCCAGGCATCCCAAACACCGGAACAAAAAGGTCAAAGAGGGAGGAATAAAAGCCTTCTCCACTGCGGTGGGGGAGAAAGGGAGAAAGAAAAGGACCCCGAGAGCATTACATCTTGATCAAGGAATGACTGATAATATTCCAGCGCACCATCTTTCAGGCCCCTCGTTTGATGACAAAGCACGGCCAACATCCCACATCCATTATCCGCTTCCCTCCCCGAGGCGAGCGCATCAATAACGCTCCCTCTGCCTCTCGGTGCCGCGTCCCCCCCTGTCTGCCGAGGGCTGGTGGGCATTTCCATACAGCCCCCTGCATCATTACAGCCCACCAATCCTTCACCACCCGCGCTCAGGATCCTGCTGCTACACCCTGGCCGCGGCTTTAACCAGTTCCTCTCCTCCAGGGACGCTCCCTCCATCCCAGGGCGAGCGCAAACACCGCTCTTTCACCACGCAGGGCCCGTCCCTCCTCCCTGTGCACCTGGTTACAGGTGCTGAAAACCCACCTGGCATCTGGGCACAGTCACCCCTTCTCCGGTTTCGCTTCGGTTTTGCTTCTCCCCACATTGTAATTAACAAACGGCCCCATCCAAGAGGGGGAACGGTGTGGATTTGAACGCAAACATCCCCAAACTCTTTGCCGTAATTCTGCTGGATTAAAGGTCGAGTTTGTTTGACCATCTGCTGCTATCCAGGAGCAGAGTAAGATCCTGGCACAAATGGTCCCACCAGCCTGGTGGCCCACACCTGCTGGACAGGAGGGTGTTTTGGTTTCCTCCCAAAACCTGATGATGGGCTCCATGACACTCAGAATTTAGGGGCAGGTCTGAACTGCTCATCTACCAGCTCTGGATGAAGATGCAATCATGCACCTTGGGAAGGCACTGGGAGCTTGCTGTGGGTCTTGGCAGCATTTCAGAGGAGTGCTCAGGTCTGCAAGAACCAGCAGGGGCAATTTCCTTAAATAACTGACAACGGATCTTCCCCAAAACTGCAACAGAGGTGTTACTGGTGTGATGGAAATGAGGAACATACCAAGAGAGGGGAGCAGATTTGGGAGATGTGTTGGTTAAAGCTCTGACTAGCACAAGGTTAAGAAAAGGTCTGTAGCAGACCCTGCTACCTGCCTGGCTTTTCAGCAGTCTTGAGTGACTCCTCTCAGTTGCTTCTGTACCTGTGTTTTCCATTTCACAGAATCCTAGAATGGTTTGGGTTGGAAGGGACCTTAAAATTTATCTCCTTCCACCCCCTGCTATGGACAGGGACACCTGACCCTGGACCAGGAATTTATTGTGGACAGAACAGTGCAGCCACATGTGGAGGACATCAAAATAGAGACAGGAGACAGCTGGCTGGAGCTGTAACAGCAGCAGCTCTTCCACCTCTGCCAGCCCCAGCCCCAGCCCCACACCAACTGTTCCTTACCTACTGGAACTAGCAGCAATTCCCTTTTTCCCTTTGCAGAAGCCAACAGCCCCCTGCCCATTCTGCCCCTTCATCACGGGTCACCCAACAAGATGCCTGGTGGTGGAAAGCAGAGCACACCTGAGAAAAGCAGCGGAAAGCTTTTCCTCAAATTACTGGTTCAAATCCCAGCAGGATCAGTGGTGGATTTGAAACTAGATCAGGAAACTTCCAGGCAGCTTTGTGAGCTGCAGGAAAAGATTACTTGGTTCAAGTCCTTTAAAAAATAAAAACTCAGCAATTTGGGAAAAATTTTGTCTCTTAACAGAGCTCCCCATTCCCTCCTTGGATAAATAATAGAAATTGCAGGCACGCCAACAGGTAACATCGCTAATGAACCTTTGACAGTGCTACAAAACACAGGGATTTTTAGTGGCGGTGCATCCCACTGTAATGAGAGAGAGATGGAAAAAAAAAAAAGTTCCTCAAACATCCCAGACCCACCTGGGTTTTGGTTTTCTGGTTTTTTTTTTTTTGCTCTTGAAGGAGCAACAGGGAGCTCAGCCCATTCCTTCTGCCTTCCCCACCACGGGTTTGCACTGCCTACACGCTGCAATTGGAGCCAGGGCTCAACCATCACTCCATCAGCTCTACACACACCAAAGCCTACCCCCCTGGCAGGAAAAGATATGATAGGTGGGACTGAAACCTGTGCTTAACAGGGAGGGGTGAGGGCCAGGCGCTCTCCAACCTGTCACCTGCTCCAGGACGGGCTGGGAGGGAAAGGTCAGCTCCATCAAAGCAGCCAGCAGAGTAAGCCAGTTAATAGCAAACCTGTTTCTAATTGCTCGCTGTATTATAGCTACACCTTTCACCACCTGAGACCACCAGGAACCCATTCAAAGCCTCGCTTCCTAGCTTATACATAAGCCTTTCATGTTTTATTATAACCCTGACAATTTTTTACTTTCATTTATGTGCGGGAGAAAACAGCTCTGTCGCTAGCCCCAACAGACAGAGGCACTTTTTAAAGCCTTATTTCCACATACATTGCTTCCAGAAACCCCCGGCAGATTCCCTCCCCCGGATCCCTGCTGCCTGCTGTCAGTGCATGGATGGCTGAACCCTCAGCACCCTCAGCAGCAGGATTTTCATCTTTCTCCCTCTGCATCCACGAGGTAGACAGAACCACCCCGACGTTCCTCACACCGTGGCCAGGCTGTTGTTAAGCGCAGCCTGTTAAATGTTAAAGTGCCCTGCCCTCACAGCAGCTGCCACGGCGTGGAGAAGGTGCTCCAAGGAGTTCCACAGGTGCTCCGGGTGCTGGCAGCTCTCACCGTGGCCTCTTGCTCAGGTCTAAAACCACACAGCCTCCTGTGGTGCCACCTGTGACCTCCTTCCATCTCACCCCAGCTGAGCTTCCCTGCCTTCCCGACCCAAGCAATGGGGTTAGGAAAGGGTTGGGATGCAGAGCATGGAGAGCAGCTCAGCCCCACAGCATTTCAACCCTTGACCGTCAGAGAATCACAGAATCCTTTAGGCTGGAAAAGCCCTCGCACCATCGAGTCCAGCCATTCCCTCAGCTCTGCCCAGGCCACCAGTGACCCCTGTCCCGTGTGCCACATCCACACGGCTTTTAAATCCCTTCAGGGATGGAGACTCCACCACTGCCCTGGGCAGTTGTGCCAGGGCTTGGGAACACCTTCCCTGAAGAAATTTTCCTAATAGCCATCCTAAACCTTGAGGCCATTTCCTCAAATTCTGACCTTGGGGTTTTAAGTCCTGTGGGAAACACCCTGAGCTGGCTGTGCTCTGCTCTGCTCCCCCAGGATCCCAGCATTTGGGCTACCCAAAAAAGCCTTCCCTTTATTTTTTCCTTTTTCCTTTTTTTACCTTTGTGGGACGGCAAATCCTGACCAGGTGTGGGAGGGAAGGTCATCCTCTCCCCATACCAGGTCCCTGGCACTGAGCACATCTCCCCTGCCTGATTCACCTTTCCCTTGACAGCCTACACCTCTGACAGTTAATTCCTCATCACCGACTATTAATATTTCATGGCAGCACCAGGACAGCACCACGACAGCTGCTTCAGAAACGCGGGCAGACCGTCCAGATACCCTCAACACTGAAGGGGTTCAGGTTGTTCCCATATTGCACAGCGCTTTTTTGGCATGGACCAAGGTTATGGCAAGGGCCACTCACCAACAGCATCACCTTGCCCTTAGTTTTCAGGCAGATGTGGGAATTTATGGAATTACAGCCAAACCCAGGCATGCTCAGCTGAGCCCCACCCGCCTTTTCACCCATTCTTTTTTTTTTTATTTTTTTTTTTTTTTTTTTTTCTTTTTTTTTTTCTTTTCCCTGTTATTTAAATCATTTTGAGCAAGAAAGTAGGCCATGAAAAAGGGGGTAGCATTGTTTTAATAATTAGCAATTACGATCGCTGCAATATTAATTGCATATTTCCATAGCAAACATCCCCCTGGAGGGGAAAAGTGAGCGGTGGTTAGAGACCGCCGAAGCCTAAAACTGGAATTCCTGGGAACAGGGAGGGGAAAAAAAGGGAGAGAGAATATGAACTTCTTACATTCAAGTAAATTACTACAGGGATTCCTCAGAAACCTTTAATTAGCCCTGCTCTGCTGTCGCATTGATTGGTCTGAAACTCATCAATTATTCAATGGCAGCAGCTCTTTCTCTCTCTTGCATTTTCTCCCCCTTCTTTCCATCCTTTAGGTGGAAGAGCCAGTCCTTAACCTGCTGGGGCATTTCTGTTTCTGTGCCACTGAGCCACGGGCCAGGGAACTCAGCTTCATTTCCAGCCTCCCACCCAAACCCTGCGGGGTTTGACGCCGCCGGATCTCCATGCCGGAGGTGAGAGGCTCTGTGCCCTCGCCTTCCCTGGGGTCAGCACACCTAAAGGTGGCCCATGCTGGTTTTTAGGGATCGCTCACCGCCTCTGGATGTTTCTCACCTCGGGTTATCGTTCCTCAGCCGCCAGAATTAGGGTTTTTCCAGGTGCTCCTTACGCCAGGCATCCCTGAGGGGTGGCTGCCACCTGAGGGAAAGAAGGTGTCATGGCTCTTCCCAAGCGAGGGGAGCGCTTCCATGCGAGGAAACGCGGTTTAGAGGAATCAGAAAAATGAACCCTGCCAGAAACTCCCTCCTCAGCCTCAAGGTGAAGACAGATTTGACCTGGATTTGACTGCTGCTCAGTCGAATTTGGCCTGGGAAGAGCAGAATCTTGCACGCACCGCACTGTTTGCAAGTCGTTGCTTCACTGGCCTGTGGCTGGAAAATGAGTGATGTCTATCTCAAACTGGTCAGTTTCTCCAAAAACCCACAGATTCCACATGTTCATTTACCTCATCCCTGGCAGTGCTCAGGGCCAGATTGGATGTGGCTTGGAGCACCTTGGGCTAGAGAAGGTCGCCCTGCCCATGGCAGGGGAGTTGGAATGACATAGCCTTTCAGGTCCCTTCCACGCCAAACCATTCCATGAGTTCCCAAACGAGTCACACCCTTCCTCAGCTGACCCCTATGGCCCCAGCAGCACCTCACTGGGCTCATTTACCCCAGCAGGCAGCAAACCCCTGCTCAGTATTTGTTTGGCCACCAAAAGCACTGCCAGGCCTGGTCCTTCCAACAGCACCGGCCATGGCAGCATCCCAACTGCAGCTCCCAGGTGGAACTTGCAGCAGCCAAACCTGCAACACTCAAAATCCATCCCTGGCTGCCTTGCTCTGCCTAAACTCTTAGGAGAACAGCTTTGCTGACCCAGTGTGTATTAGCCTGTGCATGTCTCAGTCCCATCTATTCCCCAAATTCTCTCTGAGGTCTAGCTTCTGGAGATGCCTACGTGTGAACCTGTTCCCAGATTACACAGTTCAGAGGAGCAGCCTCCTCTCCTTCACACTTAGGAAAGGGAATATAGAGCACAAACCTAGTCAGGAGTTGTGGTTTTAGGCTTGGGTCTAAACAAGGGGTCTTTCCTTGGATTTGTAACTTTGAGAAATTTTGGTTAGCTACGCAAAAATTTGCTGGATGCCAAATAGTCGTGGGTTGTTTTTTTTTTTCCTTTGATATATGATTTTTTATTATTATTATTTTTATTTTTTTTACAAGTCTAACCCACACACACTTTTTAGGGCTGTAATGGAGTTTGTGGGGTTTTTGCTCTTCCCAGGTTGAATGTAGTCTTCAGTCCTTTCTCCTTCCCATTTTTAGACCTGTGAAAAGATAAGATCACAGACTCCTGGAATGGCTGGGCTGCATGGGACCTTCAAGATGCATCACTCTACACCCCTGCCATGGGCAGGGACACCTTCCACCATCCCAGATTCCTCCAAGCCCTGTCCAACCAGGCCTCGGAGAATTCCAGGGATGGGCCAGCCACAGCCTGTCTGGGCAAAAATTCAGTTAGGTGAGTAACAACTTGAAAGGTAATTCTGGGCACTTCATCATGCAAATGGCTTCAACTTTTCCCCTGTTGTTGCAAATATGAGGGAATTTTGTTTTCCTGAATTCCTTTATCTCATCCTACAAGGGCGACAGAGGGATTTTGTATGAGGGCATGTGGCAATGGGACAAGGGGGAATGGCTCCCAGTGCCAGAGGGCAGGCACAGCTGGGATCTTGGGAAGGAATTGGTGGCTGGGAGGGTGTTGAGGCCCTGGCACAGGGTGCCCAGAGCAGCTGTGGCTGCCCCTGGATCCCTGGAAGTGTGCAAGGACAGGTTGGATGCATGTGACAGGAGACAAGACTTTGAATGCCACACACCTCTATGCTACCTACAAAAACCCCCATATTTAAACTAACAGAAGTCAGGGCAGAAAAACCCCTTTGCCTTGGCTGCTGGTGGAGAGATGAACCACTCAAATGTCCATCCTGCCCAGAGTCCCCCACGTCCTCCCCAGGAACCATCCACTGTCCTAGGGAATCAAACTGAAAGGTTCTCCTTAATTTTCTAGCCCCAGAAAAAAAAATTAGGAGAAAAACAGAACGTGAAATCTATAAGTAAAAGAATTTGTTTTTCTCTTAAAGATGAGAAAATTATTTTGGAGAGTTGTTTAACTTGATCCTACTTGTTTCATCTATTTTTTTTTTTTTCAAAGGGGGCAGTGGTGACAAGGGCTTCGCATTTTCCAAGTAATTTTGGATCATTTCAAAACACTATTTAGAAATTTAAATATGCCATTTCGATTAACCTATAATAATGCTCTGCCTCTAAATTTTTGGGCATTTTTTTTTCTAGAAGAAAAATCTGTTAATTTGATGTAATTTAGTAAATGCTATCTAGCGAATTTGTTCACCTTTTGACATGGGAATAATTTGTGTTCTCCTCCAGCTTTCATTCACCTCTAATATGCTGTGTGGGTTCTTTGGTGCTAAGCTTGGTTTAAAATTTGCTGTTTAATGCAAAGAAAGGTACTATTAATTGAAGATGACTTAAAAAAAAAAAAAAAAAAAAGGAGAGAAATAAATGTACGACTTTATGCAAAATCAGGACTTCTGGTGCCTCAGGAGGGGGCACATCCCCAAATATCAGGGATCTGCCTGAAGACCCTGGGAAGGTTGGGATGGACCCACCAGGTACCCCGAGGTCTCCCTGCTCCTACTCTCACATTCAGGGATAGCCGCAAAGAAGTCACAGATGAATACAGGCAAAAAAACCCAAGAAATCCAAACCAAACAAAACCTGAACCCTTTGCCCCAAGAGGGGGATAAGAAATGATGTATTGACTATGAATTTCATTTATCTTCCCGCCTTCCCCGGCTCGAGCCGTTGCAGCGGCGCCGCTCGCGATGCGTGTACACATATTAGCCCGTGTATTTCCCATCCTACTTATCCCCTGGAATTTATTCTAAATCTCGCTTTTGGAAACCCATAAGTAGGGCATAATTCGGAGGATTTGATATCCTGGTCAATGTTTTGCCGAGTAGTTATTCCGTGACATTCTGGAGAAATGTGTCCTTAAATAAATAAATTTTATATATATATATATATATATATAGTATAAGGCACGCACAAATACATAAATTTTTACTTAGATCACGTTACATTTAATTATCTAATTTTATTATATAAAATCACACGTAAAGATTGAACACCGAGGGCATTTGGTTTGCTGGAAAAATACTTTGAACATATTTCACCTTCTAATAGGAAAAAAACCTGTTTCCTTGCTCAAGGCAGCTCTTCGAGCTCACAACAGGCAGTCAGGCATGGCTGTGACACCCAGAAGTGGCAGAAATGTCACCAGATAGAAACTTTTTTTTATTATGGATTATAATAACAATCCCTTCCTTGAGATCTGAAGCCCACATCCTCATCCCCAGCACCTTCTGCAGGACATGGGAATTCCTCTGTATCCTGTGTTAAAACCCACTCTATTGCTATTAAAAGTCACTAGAATATTCCTACTACAAGATTTTGAAAGCAACTGGATTATTTTGTCTCATTTGGAGGGTAATAGGAGGAAAAAAAAAGGTGACAGCTTTTTCCTGCCTCTCCAAGTCCCATCGCCCCCGTCTGCCTCCTGTGAAAACAAGGAAAAAGAAAGAAAAACTGAGAACAACACTTTTTCCCCATTTTCCCATTTTTGTTTCCCTTTACAATTGAAAGTACAGATGGGAAGCATCACTGTTTTCTAAGCATAAAGATGGGGGTGTTTAAATTTCATACAAAGTCGTGACACTGCTTAAGAAATGACCAAAGAGAATTGGTCAAAAATTAAACAAAACCATGCTTTCCCTTGACAGTGAACGCATAATTAAAAAAAGGGGGGAAAAAAAGAAAAAAGAAAAAAAAAAAAATGAAGAGAAGCCAAACAAAAAATCTCTAAGGTATCTTAAGAACAAGTATTATTCTGGAGAAAGTATTTAATTGGATTTTTATGGGATATATCAAAAGAATTTGCTTCAAGTGCAGTTTTATCTTTGCTGTTATGATTTAAATTTCATGGCTAAAAAAAAAAAAAAAAGAATTTTGCTCTTTAAATCCTTACCCCCTCATCAGAGAGGAGGGTTAAGGATTAAATTGTTGCTAATTTTGTTAATCCCCTGATCGAGCCACCATTGATCCCAACCATTTCCCTCTGCATTGCTAACCCCTTCCCAGGAATAGAAGTTCACACCCTGACTGGACAGAGGAAGGATTGTGTGGGCTGCAGACCCACAAAACTTGCTCAAAGACACTTTAAAAGATGGGGGGAAGGGGCTGAGGGTGAAAAATCACCTTCTCTACCACCAAGGAGCCTTTTTTTCCCCCGGGATCAGCCTTGATGCCGCAACCTTGTGCCGCAGTGCAAAGAGGGACACCAAAACTCCACCTGCCTCACTTTTTTTTTTTTTTTTTTTTTTTCTTCCCCCTTTAAGCTGGTGCGTTTGAGGCTGGGTCTCTACTGCACGTGAGAAAAGGCTTTTTCTGTCGATTTTTTTTTATTATTTTTTTTTATTTTGTTTTCCCCAGTTCTCTCAGTAACACTGAAGCAAAAAAACCCGTGTGTGTGCATCCCTGCCTTTAAGAGAACGAGGGTTACTTCGCCCCTCTCCTCCCTGCCCACCCCCCCCAAAAATTCAAGGAGAACATACAGCTCATGAAAATTTAATGCCATATGTAACAAAGCAAAATGAATATTTAATTGGGGCTTTTATGTGAAACCAGATAACAAAACCAGTTACACACAGAAGGGGGGGAGAGGAAAAAAATAATAATAAAATTAAGCCACTCTAATGCTTGATAAAAAACTGGTACTGAAGCAGTTAAGCTATTGGCAACAAGCGGCTCCTAATAAACACTCGGCTAATTCTGTAGGAAAAGCACTAATTAGAAAAGCAATAATAATCGGTGTAATTGCTCTAAATTACCCTCCTCACAGAGAAGTGTGTTTGGATACTGCAACGCAGCTGCTCCTGCTCCATCCAGGCGCTCGCAGCCAAGGACGCTCCGCTTTTCTCTGCTGCCCTCTCCAGGTCCAGGGAGGAGGGAGAGCTGCCCCCTCTCACTTCCCAGGGAAAGACAGGGAAATCCCGCGCACTGGGCACCCTTGGGTGTCACAGCCTGCTCCGGTTGCATCCCCTGGATGTTGCTGGCTCCAGAAAACACTGAGCTCCGGAGCTGGGAATAGAGTAGGGGAGGAGTGAGGACCTACAAGGGAGGTGTCTCTGGATGTCCAAAAAAATAATAGAGCTCAGTGGTCTGGGCACATGAGGCAGGTCAGGGTTTTCATAGATGTTGTTTCTAGCGTGGCAGGGCTTTGAGCAGGAGCTGGAGAGCAGCATCCCTCCGTGGAGATCACGCTCTCCCCACATCACACTGACCCACAGCATCCAGAAGCACAGGAGGGATAAAATCCAGAGCTCTTAGACACCAAGACGCAGCAGCGAGCCCAGAACTCGGCTCTTGGTGCAAAAAAGAGGAATATTTACTCCTCTCCAATGCATGGGGTGGCTGGAGCAGAGGTCCATGAAGATCTCATGTCCTCGGGGTGCATCCATCAGGCATGCAAGGACTGCACTGATTTAGTGGGTGACCTCCCTGACGATGGCTGGAACGAGATGATTATTAAAGTCTCTTCCAACCCAAACCATTCTTAAGAGGGTTCTGTGACTGAATAAGCCCTTCCTCTGCAAGGGGCCTGTCCTGGTTTGGGACAAATTTGGGAGAAAACCCCTGTATAGGATCTCTCTAAGGAAGCAAACCCACGTGGCCCCTCCCTCCAACCGGTCCGGAAAAAAAAACTAAAACTCTCTTTGGAGAAAAGTGGAAAAAACTATTTTACTAAACGAATGAAGTGCATACAAGTATAAAGAATGAATGGTATGAAACAATAAAACCTCTCCTTCTGAAGTGAGATGGCAAACTGAGAAAGTCCTTGCCCTGGATGTAGCTCAGCTCTCTCTCAGTCTCTCCTCAGTCCCAGTCCCTCCGGCGCTGCTGGAAAATGCCAAGGTCCAGGCCCCGGTGGGCCGCAGGTGCAGCCCCCAGTGCTCCCCTGGGTTTTCAGTCCAGAGCAGGTTTAAATAGTTCCAAGAAAAAGGAAAAAAAAACAGTCCAGGGAACTTCTCTGCCCTAGCTAGCTGAAACTAACTAAAAGCAAAACAAGATCTCTGTCCTGCAGTCTCTCCAAGCCTCCGCCGAACACGCTGTCCGCAGCAGAATGTGGAGGAGTCGGGCAGTTTTCTCAAAACAAACTCCGCGCTTCTCCTTGCTCTTAGAACCAGTCTTAAAGGCACAGGACTCAGTATACAGCACAAACAGAACAGACGACTGGGGATACAAGCATCATAAAGCCCCCAACAGTTTATTTTAAAGCTCGTGGTTCTGGAGATGAGGAATCTGAAGATGTCGTGTTTTCCTGATGCTCAGGTTAGGGTTTCATTTTAGATATTAGGAGCCTCTAAGTGCTCCTCCATGCTGTATACAGAACACGGGAATTATTGGTGCAACGAACCTCTCCTGTGCAATGCTTTTGATTATTGGCAAATGTGTTTACGTTAGCTTAAGTAACAATGAACAGAATAACAAACTTCCATTGATTGTCCGTCTGCACCAGCCAGTGAGGCTGCACTAGGGCTGATAACTAGCATTTTCAGAGCATTAAATTATCTCCCCGTGCAGTAAAGCTCAGAGTGATTGGAGATGACCCGAGTACAGATGAGGAATTCCCGTCTTCTCACACATCTAAGGATGGGAAGAAGAAAGGACAAAAGAAATTTGTGTATGAAATTTAAGCACCCCTGTCTTTATCCTTAGAAAACAGTGATGCTTCCCATCTGTACTTTCAATTGTAAAGGGAAACAAAAATGGGAAAATGGGGAAAAAGTGTTATTCTCAGTTTTTCTTTCTTTTTCCTTGTTTTCACAGGAGGTAGACGGGGGCGATGGGACTTGGAGAGGCAGGAAAAAGCTGTCACCTTTTTTCCCTCCTATTACCCTCAAAATGAGTCAAAATAATCCAGTTGCTTTCAAAATCTTGTAGTAGGAATATTCTTATGACTTTTAATAGCAATAGAGTGGGTTTTAACACAGGATACAGAGGAATTCCCATGTCCTGCAGAAGGTGCTGGGGATGAGGATGTGGGCTTCAGATCTCAAGGAAGGGATTGTTATTATTATCCATAATAAAAAAAAGTTTCTATCTGGTGACATTTCTGCCACTTCTGGGTGTCACAGCCCGACCATGTTATTTTTCCTCCAGCGGCAATGTTGAGATTTTCTTTCAAGGAATAAATAAACAAACAAACAAACAAAGAAACAAACAAACAAATAAAAAGCTAGCTAGACAGATAGATAGATAAATTAGCTGCAGACCATGAAGCCCTGCAGTGAGTTACCAAACTACACACCTGAAAAAGTCAAAGCTGCAGCAAATTCTCTGGAGGGTCAGCTAAAATGGTCATTGAGCTCTTCCTCTGGAAGCTGAGCCTGTGTATGTCAGATACACAAGGACAACTCCAAAATCTTCTCCAGAACTGGCATGGATTTCTCATTCATTTCACCGCCAACAACTCCCACAGCTGTAGAAGCGACGATCTTTTCTTCTCCTTTTTAATTTAATCCCACTGATCTCGATGTAATCATTAGAGAGGAAATCATTCCAGGAACAAGGTAAAAAGGTCAGATCCCGCCCCTAAATTTTTCTCTTTAAGAGGAAAAGAAATGCAAAAACTTAAAAGGGTGTTTTGGAGAGTTAAATCTCTCCTGAGCTTGGTTTAATCCTCTCCCTCCCACACCACAGCCTCTGAGAGCGGACAGTCACACTCCAAGTTTCCCTGTGTAATTACATTTAAATCCTCATTGCTTCCATGCATGCTTCAGCGTTATTTATATCGGTTTAATGATCCATTAAACAAATACTGTACTTTGGGAAGTGCTACTTTGCTTATGAACAATTACAGTTTCTCCAGCGTTCAGCAGTGTTAACCACAAGATAGAGGATGATGGTGCAGAGCCGTCTTGGGGTTTCTGGGGGTTTGGGGAACGGCTTTCGGCATTATTAACATAACCCTTCCTTGGGTTTGCTTGTATTTCAAAAAGTAGTTTGAGGATATTCAGAAAGATTTTCTTGCTTCGGTTGATTTTCTGTTGGTTGGAGTGGTTTTTCCGTTTGGTTGTTTTTTGTTTTTTGGGTGGTGGTGGTGGGGTTTTTTTGGTGGTGGTTTCATGGGGTGGTTCTTTTTGCTTGTGGGTTTTTATATGTTTTTGATGGGTTTGGTTTGGTTTGGTTTTGTTAAAAAAAAAGAAATCTTTCCGTAGCAACCCAAGTTGATTGTAACCTGATGACACTCCAAGTACGGTCCTACCCAGCAGGCTTTCCTCCACTAGAGCCCACTCCTAAAAATACTCACAGAGTTTTGGTGCAGTGGACAGATTCCAGATGAAGCACATCCCATGAGAAAAGCTCACCCTCCTCATCAGGGACAACCCAGTGTCCAGCTGGGCACACTGAGCACGTCCCACAGTCACCACGTGTCTGGCCGAGAAGGGAAGGTGTGGCCTTGGACCCTGGGATGACCATGGGGTGGGAAGGAGCCCACAAACCCCCTCCCCGAAATCTGGGGCTGTGCCAGGACCTGGGGAATGAGGAGCGTTAGGTTTAACTAAAGGGGGGCTTTGAGGGCAAGAGGCACAGTGAAGGAAACCCAAGCATGAGGGAAGAAATGGGATTCGTGTCTCCATCCTTCAGAGGCAGATTTCAGCTAGATCAGCTGTGGGATGTAACAGGCACAGCAGTTCCTTTCAAGACCATAATTTCTGCCGACAATTAATTTAATTAATTTAAAAAATAAAAATTGAATGGTCTTCAGTTGGGCGGCTGAGCTTATTTTACCCTCCCAGTTTGCTGCGTACAGCACAAGGGAGGAGAGTGGAGATGAACTGAAGGTTCAGGTGGGCGGAGACCATCCCATGACAAAGTGGTGCACGGGGAGGATTTGGGGACATCAGGGGGACCTCCCCCAGCCCTGGCAGCTTTCAGGGCTCTGGGATCCCACAGGCACTGGCACTGGCAGCATCTGGGGTCTACAGGAGCTGGGGGACAGTTTTGTGTTCCACCTAATTAGGGTGGCTGGATCTGCCTGAAAGGCATGCTGGGATCTTCCATGTGCCCAGTCACCCTTTACTCCTTTCTAAAGCGCTCTCTTGTGTCTTAAGGCCTTGTCTTATTGTGCTTGGCCTGGCAGACTGGAAAATTTAATTTTAAACTAATTAGTTCCTAAGTTGCTGAATATCCTCAAATTACCGGGCATCGCCTTTCCCAAAGGGGAAGAACAACATAACTCACCTGTATCCAACATTTGACACTGCTGGAGGCAAGAGCGTGGAAACAAAGGACCCCCAACTGCTCATTGTCTTGTCTCAAAGGTCAAGAGTCATTCCCGACAAAGCTCCAATTAATAGTTTATTACCCGCAACTGACCAGAGTCTCTTTTGTTAGCATTTAATATTATTAGCTAAAGGTTCGCTGTGAATGCGGAATGAGATCGTCTTTGAAACCAACTTGTTCAGCTCTCCCTGGTCTTGGAGCAAGGCTGCCCTCCCGCCGGTCACTGCGCGCTCCCAACCGGCCTTCACCCGACACCAGACCTTGGTCACTGGAAGGTCATGTGGATATAAACACGATTTTCCCGTTATTCTCACCAATGGGCCAGTAATGGCACAAAGACCAGCCAGCTCTTCAAAGTTAACAGCAGCAGCTGTGACCTTCTGCGTCCCTTTCTTCAGGTTCTTTCAACATCTGCGTAACTCTGCCAGCACAGAACAGCAGAATTGTTCAGGCTGGAAAAGCTCTCCAGGATCATCAGGTCCAGCAATTCCCACAGCACTGCCCAGGCCACCGCTGACCCCTGTCCCCAGGTGTCACATCCACACGGCTTTTAAACCCCTCCAGAGACAGGAAATCCACCACTGCCCTGGGCAGCTCTGCCGGGGCTGGACAGCCCTTTCCATGAGGAAATTTTCCTAGTAATTTCCAATAAATGCAATAGTTTTCAAACAGTTATGCTGGGGTTATTTCCTTCTTGGATTTTTTTGTTTGGTTTTGTTGTTATTTTGTTGGGGTTTTTTTGGTTTGGTTTGTTTTGTTTTCCTTTTATCCCTGGAAACACATCGAAATAAGAGCCTAGGCATTAGGAATAGGTGTAGGATTTACCTTTGGGACAGCAACAAGTTTCCACTCCCTGGCTGGTTTTGGAAGGGGCTTTGGGATGAAGCAGAGACATATTTTTACGGCAGCAAAAGATTGTCCCTCCTGGCTGGTGACCTGAGCTGATTGCAATGGTGGGGACATCCTAGCAGGGTTTGGGGAGGAAAGATCTTGCACTTTTTCTTTTCAAATGGAGCACTTAAAAGAATATTTTCCCCCCCCCAACGGAATCAAAGTCAAAATGGAATATATTCCAAACACAAGAAGTCATTTTGCTTAAAAAGTGTTCCTTTAAAACATTCCCTAAGACTTCTCTTAAATCCCCCTCCCACGACCCAAACAGCCTGTCAGAACGGAAGTTAAAAGTCAGTGATCAGGATTATTCCTCAACAAGGGTTTCAGTAAACAGGAAAAAAAAGTCACCTTCAGTGCAGGGTGCCACAAATGGCTGCCACGACGCTGTGGCACACGGGAATACCCACATCCCTGCCTGTTACAGCAAGTCCTGGAAGGATGCTGGTGGCAGGGCCAGAAAAAGCCATTTGTGCTCCGCAGTGAGGTGCCTGCTCCAAGCTGTGGTCTCTGGTCTCTCCCCTTTCCCCAGGACATCCTCTGGCACCAGCCCTTCTCCTGCTTTTCAGCTCTTCTGCCCCTCCTAAAGCAAATCCACAGTTTTGCTTTGAGGGCTCTTTTGCTTGAACACCCCGAATTCCCTGATACTCCATCCCATGGGAAGCTCCCAAATTCCCTGCTGCCCCGTCCGTGTCCCGCTCTCCCGCTCCCCCTGGACACCGCCAGGATCATGCCAACGGATGAAGGGACAGTGTCTGGAGCCAGCACCACTGGCAGGGGTCACCACGGTCACCCAGCCTGTGCCATCACAGCGCTCTCTGCACACGGATTTTGGAGATGCTGCTGCTGGGCAGGAGCCGTCCTCCAACCACACCCGGCATTCCTGCTGCTCATCGTGCCCTGGAACCCCCAAAAGTGGTACCTGGGCCCCACACTGCCTTTTGCTCTCCAGAAGGGCACAGAGTGAGTGAGCGAGCTCTCCCGGGGACAGGGGACATCGGCTGTGGCCATGGAAAGGCCACATCACCAGAGCACGCTCCGCGTTTTGGGAATCCCTCGGCGCGCTCCTGGAGCTGAGCAGCCGGCGGGGCTGGCGACCGCTCCGCCAGCCCGGGCTCTCACATTCCCCGTTCTCTGCCGCCATCAGGTGGATATTTCATTTTATTCAGCTAAAAAGCTGCGAAATCCGAGCGCGTTTTCCATCTGGGTTTGACCATCTTGCCCACGGGCAGCTGATTGCCTGGCCTTTGGTCACACGGGCAAAGCCAAGGGAGTCTGAAGACGTGGAAAGATCCCTGATGTTTTCCCCACTCCCAGGAATAAGCTGGGTTTGGACTCCGCAGAAGGCTGCCAAGACTCAGCAGTTAGTTGCTAGGTCTCGTTCTGCTCTCTCAAGTCTGTGGTCTGGACCTCATCCCACCTGGGAGAGCAGCATTATTTATTTATTGATCCCCTCACCCAGCATCTCCCTTGCCCACAAATCCCACCACGGGAGAGCGAAGGTTTTAGGCAGTGTCTGGATTCAGCACTAGCGCTCACCATGGCTTAACACCAGCGCCAGAAGTTTTCCTGCAGATTTTTTTTTCTGTTTGTTTTGTTTTGGGTTTTTTTTGTTTTGTTTTGTTTTCAGGACCTGGCAGTCTCCAGCACAGATGCCAAAGAAAACACAGGGCAGGATTCATATTCAGCAGGGATCCAGAGTGTTTGGAAGATCCTCTGGTACTAAATGCACTGAAAACGAAGCTGCTGGCAGAGAAAGAACAGAAATGCGCATCTTAATCTCCCACTAAGCAGCAAGAAGCTGCCCCAGACGAGAACAGGTCCCATCTAAAATCACAAATGCATCTTCTTCTCAGCGTGCCACACGACTCAGAACCACGGAATAGAATCCCAGAATGGTTTGGGCTGGAAGGGACCTTAAAGCCCACCTCATTCCACCCCCTACCGTGGGACACCTTCCACTGTCCCAGGGTGCTCCAAGCCTCATCCAACCTCACCCTGGACACTTCCAGGGATCCAGGGCCAGCCACAACTTCTCTGGGCAGCCTGTGCCAGGGCCTCACCACACTCAGCATAAAAAACCTCTTCCCTTACATGTACTTTAAACTGACACTCCTTCAATTTAAAGCAATCACACCCTGTTCTGTCACATCAGGCCCTGCTAAGAAAATCCCCTGTGATTCTTCCAAAACCCCATTAAGTACCGATGGTCTGCAGTAAGCTGTCCCCAGACTCTTCTCCAGAAGAACACCCCAAGTTCTCCTGGCTTGTCTCCATAGCAGAGGTGCTCAGCCCTTGGAACATCTCCATGGTCTCCCCTGGACTTGGTCCAGCAGCTCCAAAGCTTTCTGAGGATTCCAGAGATGGATGCAGAACTCCAGATGGGGCCTCACCAGGGTGGAGCAGAGTTGCAAAGATTGCTTGGAAACGTCAGCATCTGTAAAGGATTCTTGGAATTGTTTTGCCCTCCTGTAGGAAGCAGTAGCTAATTTAAAAGCTGTAAATCAGTACTCCTCATGCCACACAGCAGCAGCTCCAAAGGGACAGAGGATGATCCCAGCACTGAAATTCAGACAGATCATGCTTGTGCAGAAGAACTTTGGTAGTTTGATGGAGGATCCACCCAACCTGGGCCTGCTGAGACCCAGAGCAAGACTCTTGGTGTCAGCTGCAGCGTGATATGAAGTGCCACCCATAACCCAGGCTAATGCATTGTTATGCCTCCGAGCACACACCCCTGGTGATTTATTCCCAGATCTTCCATTGCATTTCAACCCCTCCCATAGCTGGGGAAGCCACCAGGGAGAGATTTCCCACTGAGCACGTTCCCCATGCCAGGCTGAACCCCTGGTTCCCAGATGTTTCTGGTTCACCAGCGGCAGACCAAGCCGAAGAGAAACGTCAGGCTCGCACTGTGGCAGGGTAAGAGCTACGGATCTTCCTTGAGGTGGACAAGAAGACTGGACAAGACCTAAACTGGTGAGTGGGTTTGAGATGCCGTGGGAGGGGAGAACCCAGGCTGACAACAGCACAGGCACAACTATGCCAACTCAAAAACCCACAGGGGACATTCTCAAGTTACTCAGAAAACTCTCAGAAAACTGGAGAAAGGGAGACTCAGAGGCGACCTCATCACTCCCTACAACCTCCTGAAAGGTGGCTGTGGTCAGCTGGGGTTGGTCTCTTTCTCCAGGCAGCAGCTGACAGAATGAGAGCACACAGTCTCAGGCTGCACCAAGGGAAATACAGGTTGGATATTAGGAAAAAGTTTTTCACGGAAAGAGTGATAGAGTACTGGTGTTGTCTGCCCCGGGAAGTGGTGGAGTCACCATCCCTGGATGTGTTTAAAAAAGATTGGATGTGGCGCCATGGTCTAGTTGAGGTGTTAGGGCTGGGTTGGTCTTGATGATCTTGAAGGCCTCTTCCAACCTACTCATTCCATGATTCTGTGATTCTGTGATTCTGTGATTCTGTGAACTTGCAAAGCAGCAAATCAGGATATTGAAGAGAGTATCCCAGATTTTCCCAGTAGATTCTGATCACCTGTAACTTGTGAAGCGCTCCTCTTCCCACCTTGGTGAAATGAGGAGCTGGCACAGGTTTCCCAGAGAAGCTGTGGCTGCTCCATCCCTGGCAGTGTCCAAGGCCAGGTTGGACAGGGTCTTGAGGAAACCTGGGACAGTGGAAGATGCCCTGCCCATGGCAGGGGATGGAACTGGAGGAAATTTTAGGTCCCAACCCAAATGTCTCTGTGATTCTATGGAAACAAATCGACTCTGGTGCAGGAGACAGATCCACTCCTTGAAGCACCAGCAGAGGCAGAAGCAGAGTGTGGCAAAGGCAACGGGAGATAGAAAGAAACAGCCCCAAAAAACTACCTCCTGCTTTTCAGGTGCACAAAGTGCTCGTGGCCTCAAGACCCTCTGCCAGCTCCGGTTTTTCCCTCTGCCCGTGAAGTGAATCGGACGCCCGGGTGTTGACAAGGGACTAGCAGCAGAAAGCAAGGTTAAAAAAGCAATAATTCAGCCAACTAACTGCCACCGCTGCTCCTCCCTATCTCTGCATTCTTGATAAACAAATTCATAACAAGATTTTACTGCTCCGTTCCCCGGAGCAGTCTATTAGTCTGTCATTCAACATGCGCTACCAGTCGAAGCCGAGCTCCCACAACACAATATCCCTTAAGATGATCTCCTTTGCATTCGCTATGATGTAATTATGCTAATTATCCAGCCAGCTTTAATATCCCCATATTTTCCAGGAGGTTTATGATCAAACCTGTTCCTTTAATTTACTTTCCCCGCCGTCGGAGCCGGGTGTTTTGATGCACTCCGCCGCACGTACGTCTCTCTGCGGATTCTCAAGGCCACGGGGAGCTCAGACACACAACTTGGTCCCAGCTGACAGGAATTTTAAAAATTATTCCCCTCAACCAGCGTGTATCCAATGTTTGCTGTCTTCCCCCATCCGTAACATTGCATTGATAACGCCCATCCGCATTTTGAGGTTCCATCCTTTTTGGTTTTATTTGTTGCGTTGTTTTGGGTTTGTTGGGTTTTTTTGGGTTTTTTTTTTAGCTTGCAGCGTATTACATTTCCTGGGAGATCTTCACATGTTAACCCTTCCATTTGAAATGAAGGCCCTGCCTGTTAGATTAACATTTATTTGTGAAAAAAACAAAAAAAGACAAAACAAAACAAAACAAACAAAACAAAACAAAAAAAACCACCAAAACCCTAAAAATTTTGGAATCTGGATCCTTACAGCTAATATAAAAATTATGCATATTAAAAAACAGATGCGGCAGCTCAGAAATCAGTCTGGAACAAATTGCTTTAAGTAAAATATATGAAAAATATTATTTGACATAAAAATCTCATTATTTTCACGACTGCCTGGAGTACAGAATGGTTCAAACCCTACCAGAGTGGATCACAGAAAGTCCTCCTTATTCAAGGAGCATTAGCTTACGTAAGAATATTTTCTTTCATGTTTATAAAGTTTCAGTGCAAGCGCTTGGTGGGATATGGGTTTCATTAGCTTTTCCATTTCAACTTCTGCTGTGTGCTTTCTTTTCTTAAAAAACAAAATTAAATCTGAATTTTCATGGCTTGGGGCTACCACAATTTTTTCTCCCCATAAAATGTGATTTAAATTGCAAGAACAGTTGGCTATAATCAGAATAGAAAAACCAAACATGACCCAGATCCCTTTTCTGGAGGTTTTTCTGGTGTGCATCATTTCCGTGAGTTCCTAGTGTATGCACTGACAATTGATACTGCATAATTCAAAAGAATTTTCACTATTTCCTTTTTTTTTTCCCCTCCCTTCCATTCCCATTTAGCTGAATGACCTCATAAAATCACAGAATGGTTTGGGTTAGAAGGGACCTTTAAGCTGTTCCAATCCCAACCCCTGCCACGGGCCGGAACACCTTCCACCATCCCAGATTGTTCCAAGCCCCATCCAAGCCGGCCTTGGACACTTTCCAGGGATCCAGGGGCAGCCACAGCTGCCCTGGGAATCCTGTACCAGGACCTCACCACCCTCAGTGCAAAAAAAACCAACAACAACAAAAAAAATCTTCTTTTTATGTCATCAAGTAGTAAAAATTATGTTATTTTCAAAATTTTTATGGATTTATTAATGGTCTGAGCAGGGGTTTTGTTCTGTGTGCTCCTGCAGCCACCCCAGCACCGCTCTGGAGACAGGGAAAGGGTGAGGCGTCCTCTGCAGAGCCTGGACCAGCCCCCACAGCTCGGTGCACGGGTGGATGAAGGCCCATCGCGCCTCTCCAGTTTTCCCTTCAGACACAGAAATCCAGCTCCAGCAGGCTCCATGTGCGCAGGTGGGGACACCGACCGGCGCCTGATCCCATCCCCACCTAATCCCATCGGCTCCCATATGTCACCGGTCCCAAGGACACGGGGTCACGCCTCCAGGATGCTCAGCCCAGCACTGCCGGCTCCCTCAGCACTCCAGCGAGGGGACTCTGCTTGGAGAAGGTGTGGAAGACGACAGGATCAGTCTCTTGGGTGAATCACACACGGGCTCCGAAGGAACTCTCCTTCCCTGGGAGCTGAGCTGTGCCGGCCACCAGGAGTCTGGTTTCCTCCACCACTCCACGACAGCCCAAGAAAACAAATGCCCAAGCCACAACCAGGACATCTTAAAAGAGCCAGAGGGGACACACAAACTGCTGGCCCTTCCAGGTGTCCCAAAATACTCAGAAGCTGTGAGAGGAAGAGGGGAAAGTTGCTTCAAGAATACCCCCTTTCTTTATCCCTCACCTCTGGTACTGCAGGGGAAGAGGAGTTAGCAAACAAGGAGACCTGTAGGACATCCCAGCTGCAAGGCACGGAATGTTGGGCTCAGGACGAAGCAAGTGGGCAAACCTCTGGCTCAGGAGGTCAGGGATTATCCCACAGAGGTTTCAGGGACATCAGTCTTTAGCAGACTGTGACATGCAGAGGGCAATATAAAGGACAGAATCCCGAAATGGGTCAGACTGCAAGGGGCCACAGTGGGTGCAGGTACCACCTCCTACCTCCAGCAGGGCCGTGCCAGAGCACAGGGCACAGGATTGCATCCTGATGGTTCTGGAATATGCTCAGAGAGGGAGACTCCACAGCCTTTCTGGGCAGCCTGTCCAGTGCTCGGTCACCTCCCAGGGCAGAAGTTCTTCCTCATGTTCAGGTGGAACTCCCGTGGGCATCAGTTCCCGCCCGTTCTTCTGGTGCCATTGCTGGCCCCTGGAGCAGAGCTCTTGGGTTTTTTCTCCTGAAATTCAGGGGGTTTTAGAGTCTTTTTGCCTTCTGCAAAGCCCTGAGCCGGACGCAAGAAAGAGGCGGAGTCTTCAGGTTCTGATTTTCAAGGTTGCACGCTTTGTTTGTTGTTTCTTATCTTACAATTTTCTCAGTGCCCAGCCAAGATCTGTGCAGCTGCTCGGGCATCTGACGAGTGCCTCTGCACTGGGCTGTCGCTGCCTCTTATACTAATTGCTACCTGTTCTTTATTTATAGTTATTTGCCAGTACCTACTACCTGTACTAAACAGGTCATCCCTGCTCTGACCCAATCTCCTTAAACTACTTTGTGCCACCGTCACTGCAGAAAATGGAGTGAGGGGAGAAGAAAGAAGAAGCAGGAGACAACGCCCCAAATCCTCCATCTTGCTCCCTTCCACTTCCATACTAAAAACCCCAAACCTACTGTTTTTCACCCTGTGACAAGCTAAACTACTTTCTTTCACACTCTTGTGGCCTGCAATCCATCCCGCAGTGCAGGAAGCCTTTCCCATGGACTGGGGTCAAAGACAGTGTCCCTCTGGGCTCTGTGCCAGGGTCCCAGACCCCCCTGTCCAGGTCTCTGACCTTCCAGGGCAACCAAAGGAATGCCCTGGACTCCGACACAGAGCCTGGGCCCTGCTCTGCCCCTCCCTGCACACAGGGACAAACATTGGCACCAAACTCCTTTCCTGGTCAGAATCATCGGGCCATCACTGGGAGTTCTTCAGAGCAGCACTAAGCAGCAGCAAAGCTCAAGAATCATGGAATATCCTGAGCTGGAAGGGACCCACAGGGATCATCCAGCTCAGCCCCTGTCCCTGCACAGACACCCCAACAATCCCACCCTGTGCACCCCTGGCAGCTCTGTCCAAGCTCTCCTGGAGCTCTGGCAGAGCCCAGCCCCTGTCCCTGCACAGACACCCCAACAATCCCACCCTGTGCACCCCTGGCAGCTCTGTCCAAGCTCTCCTGGAGCTCTGGCAGCCTCGGGGCCGTGCCCAATCCCTGGGGAGCCTGGGCAGTGCCTGACCCCTCTGCGGGAAGAACCTTTCCCTGATATCCCGCCTGACTCTCCCCTGACAAAACTCCACCCATTCTCTCAGGTCCTATCCTCTTCTTTGCTTCCTGAGAGATTCCAGGAAAGTTCAGCCATGCAATCCAAAACACCTCAGAAAGAGGGTGGGCATGAGTCTACTCAAAAGCAGAGGCATCCATCCACCCCTGCCGATCACGTGGGAAATAAGCAGGCGGGGTTTATGTACATTGGGCTAACCCCACATCACACGCCTTTGAAATAATTTCAAAATAGATCCCCTACCTGGTGGGGCAAAAAAAAAAAAAAAAAAAGAAGCAAAACTCCACTCAGTTCATCTCCTAGAGCACTCAAGGACAAGCAGGAGGGGAGCTGCTGAGACATGGAAATCCTGTTGTCTTTACCCCAAACCCACAGGGAAATCAGGACTGCCTGACAAAGGAAAAGTTAATGGTTTTTGAAAAAGCAAACTGTGGCTGACAGACCAGAAAGTTTTGCATGAAGGCCTTTTAAAACAGCCCAGAGATTTAGGGGTATGAACGTGAAATCTCTGTGCCTTACCAGGACCATGCCAAGGCTACTGAAGTTGCCTGCATGAGCTACTCCCACCAGAAAAGATGGTGTGTGCCAACACTAACCTGGGGGGAGCCAGGTTTCCTTCCCAGATACCCACCGCGTCCTGCCCCTGTCAGGAGAGCAGAGAGAGCACAGCTCCAGCTGGGAACACCTGGAGCAAGGATTACAAATGGAACCTTCCTGGGATTTCACCAGCTTAACTGCAATCACCGTAGGACGTCTTGAAATCGTGGGTTTGTGGCGCCTTTTTTTTTTATTATTATTTTTTTTCCCAAATCCTAGCTGTCCTAGGCTTGGTGAAACCTAGGTCAAACCTTTGGAGACCTTTGGACAAACCATCTTGAGAGGGGAAGATGTCACCTGTCAAGGACACAGATCAAGAGGTTGCTTCCCCAAGAGGTAAAAAGATGAGGTTGGAGAGATAAAGAACAACACAGCACAGACAATTTTCTGGAGGACAAGACAGCCCTGTTATTAGGAGGTAGGGACAAGATGTTTAGAAGCAGCCTGAAGTCATACAGCGGTTCTGGGAAGTTACTGTGATGTAGACAACCACAGCTGGAGGAACTTCAGAACTGAACGCCCACCCTGTGTGGAAAGGGATCATTTCCATGTTAGATGGGAAAGGAAGATTCAAAGAGAGAAATATTCAGAAGGCTTGTCAGAAAAATTTAATTTTGAAATAGCTGGAGACACATGGGGTGACATCAGCTCAGGGAGGCTCCTGTCTGAAACGATGGCCAAGGGACCAAATTGTCTGCTTTGCCTCTCTGCCACAGCCCCACATAATCAACACTTCCCCGTGTAATATTTCAACTCCTGTCAAAAGCGCTTGGCGCTTCCCCCGCCCCCATTTTTAATCCAAACATAACAAAATTTGTTTCTTTCTCTTGTGTAAACAGAGAACTATCACCTAGAACTCTTCAATGAATACTTTCTTGATATTTTTAATTTCTTAAAACATGTTAATCAACAAAGGTACCCTCATTTTTTTAATTTTTTTTTTTTTAAGTGTATCAATTTTGAAAGAAGTGAGCTATTCTCAACACAACACGGAAGTCAAGGTGAGACTTTGCCTTTGTTGCCTCTAACTTCTCCACTGTAATAACCACCAGGTTGTATTCAAAACCCTGCTGGCAGTGGCACAGCACGCTGTGTCACTCTCCATCCTCAACCCGCCTTCTCTGTGAGGTGAGAGGTGCCCAGATTGTTTATTGGATCTCTTTGGGAACACGTGTTGGGTTAATGCCCAAGGTCAAAGGAGCTTCTCTTGCACAAGGAATCAAGGTCAGTGAAGGTTGTGCAAAGCAGATTTACCTTCCCAGCAAGGGTGGCTTGTGGCGGTGTCACATCTGCAAATTCCAAGGCTACCCGGCGCAAAAACAGTCCGTCAAATGCTGTACAAAGCGTTTCATAAACACCAGCACTCCGTTTCTCATTATTCTGCCTCTCTGAAGAAGACACTTTCCCCTTTCAGCTGGTCAGAAAGCCAACCCCTCTCTTGAGCTACACCCTGGTCACAACACCACCGCTGTCTCATTAACCGAGGACAGGAGAGAGAGACCCCGCTGGGTCTCACCAGGCTCAAACCAAACCAGCTCCACAAGCCACAGGAAGGGGGACACGGGGCAGAACAACCCCACAGCCACACACAAGTCACTTCAAAGTGTCCATGACTCAGAGCTACGGGCTGCCAACGGTGGTAGCCTGTCAGAAAAACTCTGCCTTGGTGCAATCAGCCTGAGGCTGGGAGGCAGGAAGACGTGGGTTTAAATGCCGGTGCTGCAGATGCATCCTCGGGTGATGGCAACAGAGAAACTCCCCAGGAGTTCAGCCTTGCTTGAAAGCACGTAGGGCTGACACGGGCGAGAAGCACCCGAGGTCTCCAGCAAAACAAGGGCGTAAAACAGCTACCCACTGACTGCTCTTATCTGCTTTCCATCTGCGCACAGACACTTGCTCATCTCAGTCTGCCTCCCCTGGCACTCCTCCACACAAACTTTCAGCAGATCACTCTCCCTCCCATGGCTGTGGAGGTTTGGCGCCCGCGTGGGGAGAATCTGATGCCACTTCTGGATGAAACACCCCCTACAAACACCTTTTAAGGGAGTGAGGTCGAGAAAAGAGACCTCTTTTTTTTTTTAATTCTGAAATTACGGTATTACCTCGATGATGTTCGGTGTGAGTTATTTCATTCCTTCTTAATCTGCACGCTTGATCAGTTCTTTTCTCTAGGGAGGAGGCTCTGAGGGACCTGGCTTGTCACAGAGTCGACATTTTCCATGACCACACGGATAACAAGAACACAAAATAAAAAAAACCCCATAGTACTCAGTGAAAAGGCAAGGTTTCACCAAAGCCAGCCAGAGCACAGGGCAGTAGAGAATACAAAATGAGGGGGAACACCTGCTGCACACCTCAAAAAGCACATCTTGAAATCATCAGTTTCAGAACTGGCTCAATCACAGCTGACAGAAAGCTCCGTGGATGCAGGCACACCAGTATTAGCATGAATTTTGGGTCAAACTGGATCTACCACTAAAACACCCCATGCCATGGGAAGGAGTCCACAAATTACTCCCTTGCGCCTCCATTATTTTTAATCACTTCCTCGACTAGATTACTTTTCTTTCCTTAATTAGATGACTTTCGACGATTTGGCCTGATATCAAAGAAATATGAATGCTTTTCAAAAGCTGGCTAACCCATGGAGCTGGATTTTGACAGGGTCGCGGCAAATTTAGGCCAGCAGCACCCTCTGCAAGGACACCGAAGCTGCTTAGGCCACAGTCAGAAATTAATCTGCCTTTATTTTTTGTTAGACACTCAGTCAGACACAACAGGCCCGTCGCTAGCAGCTGGTGTGACCGGTGCCACCTACTGCAGTGCTCATTAACAGGACATTAGCTCTTCTAAACCTGCCCAGATCTTTTGACAGCACCAGGTCCGGGGACTGGGGGCAGACCAGGGGAGTCTTCTCGTATCCCATGCCAGAGATACAAATTCCCAAAGTTCTCCTCACCGTCCCGAAGTCAGGGGACATCATTCCTTCTGCTCGTGTAAGTGTCTCAGCCCTCGGAGCATGCCTGGGGGAAGCACTGGGTACAAACAGATCCCAAAATTTTACCGTCACTTTTCGGATGAGCTGAGGGGTTTTGACTCCCAAGGGTCCACGTCTGTAAACTCATGACAGTGGGTGGAGCTCAGACAGAACACACAAATTATGGCCATCACCCAGTAATTACGGAATTACTGCAGCAAACCCCTGTTAGACCCCCTCAATTTCAACAAGATGATCAGAAATAAGGTCCAAGAGGGTATGTGTGAACATGCACATGGAAAATGGGAGTACTGACCTTGGGAACGTGTCCGTGGGATGGTACAGAGACCAGAGGCACCAAGTGAGTTTCTTACATCACACAAAATCAATAATTCAGCCAGTAGCTGACCAGTTTCCGAGTGTCTTCAGTGCAGAGAGAACACCTTTGTCACAGCAAGCTAAAAATACAATGCACATTTATGAAAAAGTGTCCTGAGCTTGAAATTAAGTCTTTTCAAGCTTCACTTCATCAAGGCTTTGGACCATCAGCCAGGCAAGTTTAAACCCAGTGCAATCCAACACAATTAAAATATTTAGACTGTTACTTGCACGCTAATTCCATTCCTACTGCCCCCGCCCTGTTTTAAAGCAGAAAACTTTGAAGCTGTTTTCTTCCTCCCCCTTTCTAATAGGACTTCCTGCTATTGGCAAATAAGTATTCTGGAAAATTTTCCTCTTTAATATTCTTCCTCAGGGCCTCAGAAGAGCACAGTGTTTTCTCCACATTTTACAAGCGTGGCTGCTGTCACGCAAAATTCCACTGACTTTGGGCTTAAGTGTTTTAAGAACAAAATCAGGAGACAAAAGAAAGCCTTGCAGACTTTCAGTAAGTCAGACCCTCTTCTAAATTCCTCAAAAATAAAGCCGTCCCTCCCAAAACCCCACCACAAAACAACTTCATGCTACAGGATGAGATGTACTATTTGCCAAAGAGCACTTGAACACTCCCAAGAACTGCCTAAAAGCACTAAAGAAAAAGCACAAAACATCTTCTTCAGAATAGAAATTCATGCAGTATTACAGCAAACCTCTTCCCACAGAGGTTGCAGGTTATTTATCACTATTTATTTATAAGATTGTTTATCCTCGTGGGCAGGTAACCACCAGGAGAACAAGGCAAGTGCTGTCGGTTCTTCAATCTTGAATTCAAGTTGCTCCAGAAGAGACTACGCTGAGCCTCGGCTTTGACAACAAGAGGTGCAAAACTGGATTTGAGCTCCTCAGCCCCACTTCCATTAAACCTGCTCCTGTGCTCCAACAGCTCCGTCAGCACTGTAACAAAAGGAAAATGAGTTTTATGATCTTTAACTAGCAGATGCATATCACGAGCATTCGGGTGGCTGCTCAGGGTGCCTTTGTGACCACGTATCGCTGGTGAGGCTGAGCATCAGACACCCTCTCACTCTTTTTTTCAGCTCCATCACTTTTCCTGTTTTACTAAACCTTAGTATTCCTCAGCCCTGGCTCTTTGCCCATTTTAATTTCGTACGCTGCACAAACCTCCAAGTCTGCATACATTATGAAGACATTTTCCCTCCCATCAGTACTAACAGCAGTGCAGCTAATTGCTGTGGTTTTTCATCCCACTGGACTCTCAGACTTCTGAAGCTGCAGAAGAAGAGATAAGTGTGCTTGTCTAGAAGGAGATTACTGCCTCTAAATTAACGTTATCATTTTCCAGGCCTAAGTACTAAAAGAAATGCTGGATTATGAACATACACCTACCTCCGTGATGGAGATGCGTCTCCTGTGCAAACCAGGACCCTGTTAGGAATGTCCAGTCTGGAGGCAGACACTCTGCAGAGCCACCACATCCCAACCCACAGCCTGCCTCAGTGCCTGCCACAGTCCTGCCATGCTGCTGAGCTCCTCAGATACCTGACAGCTCTTCACCCAAAAGATATTTTCATTTGTTCCTCACTAAAATGATTTTTTTTTTTTCTTCCAGGACCGCCTCTACCAAACTTAATGCCCTTTGCTACTCATCAGACCACTTAAAAAAAACCATAAGGCAAAAGAGCTGTTCCCATTATCAGGCAGCAGCCTGGGTAGCGATTATTCATACAGCCCTCAAGTGGACCTTGCTGATGCTCATCCTTTTATGCCTGCGGGGGAGACCAGCCCAGGCTCCCTCTGCCTTTGCCAGCTTTGGCACCAAGCACATGAGGAAGCACAGCACAGCCAATTCCATCCGTGAACACCTTGGATGAGGCCCATAAGCAATTTCAGGTGAGCCTGTACCTGAATCGACACCCCTGTGACAGCGACCCTGTCCTTCACACAGCGTTACCCAGCAGGGCAATTCTTCCTGCAGCTCGCAAACCTCTTCACAGCAAGATCAGTGCGATTCTTCCCAGAGCTTCGCTACAACCAAGTCCTGCCCCTCTCCCAAGAAGCTGGCCTCTGCTGCCTGGGGTGTTTTTGTTTTTAACCACAAACTCCATCAGTGATCCCACAGGGGAAAAAAAAAATACACCAACACACAGGTGTGAAAGCCCTGGGGAATCCGTGCTGAGAAACCCCCACATGAATCTCACCAGCTCACACAAACATATTTTTCTCAGCTTCACTTCGTGAATTCTGCGGATTCGCTCTTCAAGGACATGCAGCACAAACCAAAGAGACAGGTCTTCTTTCTAAATTCATTATGCATTGGTGTAATTTCAAAGTACTTCGTGCATCTAGATGATTCCAGTGTGTCTGCCCAGCTGTTTGGTATCTCTGAAGAGTTCTGAGTGTGTGGCAGGTGACTGGGGGGGTGGTCTGCAATTCCTTGGTCCAGGACTTGGCTCTATGCTTTGACCTGCCTCTACTCCAGTTTCCTCAGAAATTGGCTGCGTGTTTGAGGCTCCGGCCTCAACTCCCTGTGTAGTTACTCCTTGATCAAAGGTGACCATCCTCTAAGCAACTCCTCTCCAAGATTAAACACAAACGCATGGAGAGCATCCAACTCTTTACCCAAAGATAAACTGCAACTGCTCGCAACCTACATTTAATAATCCTCCCCACTGAGTGCACAACAGCTGTTCTTGGAATTTTTATTTCAAAATGAAAAGGCAAGCAAACTAGACTTTAAAGCAGCGTAAGTTTTTGAATCAAACTGAATTTGCAGCCTCAGGTACACACTGCTCATAAGCTCAATTAATTTATGAGGCATAAATTCTTTATGGTACCTTACTGTAGTTTTAGGCAAGCAAATAGAGCGAAAATGCTGCTGCTAACAGAAAAATCAAGAGTGTCAGAAGCCTGCTTTGTTTCACCTTCCCCCTGCTGGGAAAACAGTGAGGCCAGAATGTCTATGCCCACAGACACTTTGGGTGCTGTTCCAAGAGAAACAGGACAAGCAACTGGGTTTTATCGAATCCATTCTCGCCAGATCTTCTACACAGGGGGGAAGGATCAAGAGCACTGAGGTCTGACATCTCTACATATCCACTGTCATTCATTTTTCTCCTGCCAGCTAACTAGATTTAATCCTGATTACAGCTAATGAAACAACAGCTAACGCAACATCAAAGACTGCTCTCAGCTTTGAAGCCTCAGTTCTAGCTCTCGTAGCTGTGACAATCCAGGACAAGAACCTTGCTCAGCACACTGCTTTCCCAAGAGAAGAGATGCCAACCTTATTCAGAGAACTTTTTACCCAAGAGGGATGGAAAAGAGTTTTTTAAAAGGCATTTTTTGATATGGCTTATGATGGTTATACACTAGCCAAGCTTAAGTGGCCAGGAAAACCACATCTGATTAGTATTTTCTTAATAGTGATAAAGCTTCAGACCAGTTGCAAATTAAGTCCCTGAGCAGGCGACCTGGGGTGACTTTATGATGCACTGTCTGATCTGCTGTGTGCCCAGAAACAGTCCTGTAGATTTAAGCTAAGCCCACAGAGAGGGGCTGGGGGAGAAGTGGAATTTTTTTGCGTCTTTTTTTCAAAACGTAGAGGTAAGAGTTCATTTCCCTCTGATGCCTCGAGTTTTGGCTTTCATGTTTTTCAGGTTCTGTGCTGCCCAGGGGTGCAGCTCTGAGCTCACACTCGGTGTCACTCAGCTCTCTGTAACACAGCAGGGACACAAAACAAATCCTTTTCCTGCTGCACGCCAAGGACAACTGGTACAAATTTTCAGGCCCAAAAGCAGAAAAAACGGTGGCTGAAGAGAGAAACAAGAAGGATGGGACTTCATAACCTGAAGCTGTAACTAGACAATTAAACCCCGATATGAAAATGGACCAAAATTTACAAAAGTGTGAGACCTCGTGACCTGTCAGCCATTGTGTGACCATTTTAAGTCCATCTTGGGTGTAGCCCTGGTCAGGGTCTTGTGCTGCCCAAGGTGTATCCCTAAAGGCCTTTCAATAAGTATCTACTTTAGCTCTGTCCAATCCCTGTTCCAGGACAGCCTTCCCAAGGCATCACCTCCGACCTCCCAGCAGTGCAGAGCGAGACAAAGACTGGGAGTTTATCTTTGCTTTAGCCACTGGTTTTCCTCATTAGCCAAGGCAAGAAAAGTTTTCCCAGGACTGTGGGGGTTTTTTTTCCCCTCTGGAGCTGTTCTGTTTTCCTCTGGTCCAGGACACCAGACAATCACCTGGCCCCTCTGCCAGGTTTCACACCAGGTCTGGATGCCAGGTGAGCCCCGGAGAGAGTGAGCCACAGAAGGACTCTCTGAATTTGCCGTCTCTTCAGAGAAACGAGAGGTTTCATTATTTAATATTATTCCTTTTTTTTTTTTATGTTTGCAAGTACTGTGCTTGTGAAATAAACAGTTTTTTCCAATCTCCTCCAAGGAGATTTTTCTCCCGAGCCAGTTAGGGGAGGGGCTGCTGGAATTTGTTTTCCAGAGGAGACCCCTGTGGGGAGTTCCCTCCCAAATCTGTCCCAAACCGGGACAAATATTTTGGTGCCCAATGTGGGGCTCAAAAAGTGGGGAAAACCTGTACTGATTGCATTTCGGTTTCACTTACTTTGTACTGGGATTAAGCACTCAGCGCTCACCGCATTGCTCAAGTTTGTAACATCTCTCTGGTCCCTAGGCCTGTTTTGAGGTGTTAAAAACTTTTTGGTCCCTAAGATTGTTTTCCTGTCCACGGAGAGTTCCAGTGTTGTCCCTGGCACATAGAGGGGCATGGATTCGGGTTGCTATTTTGCAGGGTGTGGTGATGATGATTTATAGGGAGGTAACCAAGGCACTGGGGTTTGTTCGAAATACGTACGGTTCATCGCTGTTCACCCTACCCTGTGCTCTAGTTTCAGTACCATGTTTTGGGGGGTTATTAGTAATTGCACCCACTTTGTTAGAGGAGGAGCAGGGGATGAGGCTTCCCAGCCTTTCCTTTCCTCCTTCTCTTTTAAATCTGTTACATCACCTTTTGAGAACGTTCAGTTTCCCCTGGATGCCAAGGATACCACCCTCCTGGTATTTTATCTGGTAGGCTTCCTCCATATGGTTTGCAGCTCCTCTATAATGAGCGTTAAGATGTCCAAAGGGGCTGATGAGATCCTGACTTAGGCATGGACCCAGCTGTGGAAAATCCTGAGTGGTGTAGGAAATGGGAGATAATGAACCGAACCCTGACACAATTCTCTGATCCAATAGCCTGGAAATTTCCCCGTGAACGAATTCAGGACCCAGATGAGGTGGAGAAATATCTGGAAGAGAAGAGCCATGGTGATTCTAATGATAAAAAGCTCATTGCAATATGCTGGGCCCCGGCATGTGCTTATTGCACACTGCTAGATACTGCAGGGCAGCAGATAGAGGCAGGGGAGCAGGGAGATAAATCGGCAGCTACCCCCGTCACTCAGGCTGCAGCTAAACCAGACAGTGAGCCTAAACCAATGGTTGTTGCTCCTACCACAACAGGCACGAAACACAAAACCAAAACCGATCGGCCAGTGGATGATGATGATGATGCAGGGGAAGAGCCCTCAAGGTCAGCAACTGGCACAATATCAGAAGCCACTATTGAGTCCTTTTCCCTGCAGGACCTTTGTGGCCTAAGAAAGGATTATACTTAATGACCTGATGGATCTATCATTAGTTGGTTAGTCCGTCTTTGGGTGCTGCAGGCGAGGCTACAATGCTGGATGGCACTGAAGCGAGGCATTTAGGATCCCTGTCACATGATCCAGTTATTGACCAAGAAATTATGAAGGAGGCTCACCCTTACAGTCTCTGGGAAGCGTAGCACAAAGATATCTGTGTGCAGAAGGTCTCTATATGCAGCAAACCCAGTGGAAGACCACAGAACAAGGGATTCAGCACATGAGAGAAAGGGCAGTGGCGGAGATTGTCTTCTCAGAGGATCCAGAAATGCCTAGGAATTCAGACTTGGTACCATGTACAGCAATAATGTGGTGAAAATTTGTACGCCTTGGGCCACAAGAATACTCCTCTGCTTTAGCAATAATGAAGCAGGATGACACAGAGGAGACTGTGCTTGATATGGCAAAGGAGCCACGAGCATATGCAGGTGCCATGCATGGCCCAACACATGCAAGAATCACAGCTGTGGAAACACGTATGGAAAAATTAGAAGATAAGATGGAAGAGAATCACAAGAAACTCAGAGAGGAGACTAAAGAGAGTTTTCTCCAAATCCCAGCAATACAGATCAGAGGTTCTACCACCAAACGCAAACGTACCCCAGGCAGGGAGAGAAGGTACACCCCACGAGCTGAGCTGTGGTTCTTCCTGCATGACTGTGGAGAAAGCATGAGGAGATGGGATGGAAGACCCACTGCTGCTCTGGCACAACGGGTGCTTGAACTGAAGGACAGCAAGACTCAGAGAGGAAGTTCCACCAGAAAGGAAGCAGTAGCCTATAGCCGAACTGCCAGGTGTGACGATGATGGTATGTTGGATCCCCTTGGAGGAACTTCCAAGATTTATACCCAGGGAAAGAAGGATAACGAGGCTTAGAGGGGCCCTGCCTCTAGCCAGGCAGAGGCTAGGGAAAACCGTGTCTTCTGGACTGCGTGGATGCATTGGCCCGGCACATCAGAACAACAAAATACGAGGCCTTGGTCAACACTGGTGCGCAGTGCACATTATTCCCATCAAGATTCTGGGGGTAGAATCTGTTTGTATTGCTGATGTGACAAGGGGATCGCAGGATTTGACTTCGGTGGAACTTCCTCTCTTCCTTCCAGAAGGGGTTGCTAATGCAGCTGGCATGTTAATTCGCTGGTTTTATAATTTTTTTTAACAAAGACAGTACCTCACTGATGCTTCAGAGCTGCCACTGAAGCTTCAGCATCCCCAAAATAAGGTTAGCCAAACTTGTTTTGCTAAAAAGAACAGTGCTTCATCAGTCAAGTAAAACACTATGTGGGCGGAGAATAGCAAAATCCTGTATTTCACAATATTTTAGCTCAAAACCCAGCTGCAGTAAAATTTCAGCTTGCAATGCTAAAAAAAAACCCAAAAAGCAAAAAACAAAACTGTAACCACAATGAAGTGTGACAAGTTTCAAGGCTAAAACAAACACAGTTCATTGTGCCAGCTATTCAGAGCTGCAGATTATTATCAAACCCCCAAACTTCACACCCTCCCACTTCAACACGAAAAAAGTTGGACACATGAAAACATAGAGATTGATGAAGTAGAGTAGTTGTGATTTCTATCTGTGTGTTAATTAGTTTAAAGCTACTATTCTTAAATATCTTAGCTGACTACTTTGATAGCACCAGAGAACCTCTTAAGGCAGATATTTATATTTACTTTATGCACTTAAAACAGGCTCCTTGGCCAACAGCCTATGCTACCAGACAGCCAAATTCAGATTTTACCTCTCCCTGTCAATTGCATATGGAGTCTGAAGTTAAATTGTTTACTCTCCTTGCCTGCAATTGGTCTCAAGGAGGTTAAGAGCTGGTTAAACACGATGTCCTGAATAAAAATAACAGAACACCACAGCTCTCATGGTGTTCCAGATTTGTATAACGCCACCTGAAATCAAAGGACTCCACACAAAATGCTGAAACACAAGCAGAGAATGCCTCTTGCAGGGATCTTGGCACCTAGAAAGGAGCCATGTGCAAAAAATAAGGGCACAACATGCAGAGATGACACTACTATTAATTCTCACAGTTTAAAGCTGCAAAAGTCCAGGCATTTGACATGGTTCTCAAAGCCTCAGCCCCAAGACAACTTATAAATGAAATTGGGTTTTTCTTTGGAGGAAGGGTTCTGAAAAGTCAGCTCTGTGCCTCCAAGCTGCCAAAAGGCAACTCAAAAATCATTTTTAGGCTTGGATGTTTACATCAGCCACCTGGTGTTTGATTACTTGGCTTTGAATATACTACAAAAATCAAGCTCAGGCAGGGCTAGTGGCAAGAGAGACCAGAACCCTGGCTCATGGAATTAAAGTCTACGCTAACACCAAGTTTGTACAGAATTTTTCCACCTCCGTGATACAGGTAAGGAGTTGGCTCCCCATACTTTACTGAAAGCATCTCCACTTGAGTACTCCCTGTTTGCTACGTGTTTTATTTCGCAAAACAGCCTCACTGAAAAAAAAAAAAAAAAAAAATCACTTTTTAAAATTTGCATTTTGGACATCTGTACTTTGACTGGCAGAAGAGGAGAGGGAGGAAGTCACACTCCTTGTGTACCAGAGGCATTCCACATTATGATGCTGCCTGCGGTCATCTGCATAATTTTGAAGAAGAGCAGAACAGCAGGGGTAAGTCAGAAAGGCACTGAGAAACAGAGGTAGGTTAAAGTTAGTCAGGTTAAAGTTAGGTTAAAGAACTGCGAAAGGAATTTAAATGAAACACAGACAAGCAAACATTACAGATAAGTTCCCTTGTGCCTCTAAGCTGTGGCTGGAACAGCAATGGCAGAAGAACATTTCAGTGCTACTAGCAGAAGTCAAAAATAGTGACTTCAACACAGACCAGAAAGGTCCTGCACCCAGGCAGCACCACCAGCAGTGTCTGCAGGGTCCTGGCACTCTCCTTGGAAGTGCCCACCCCGAGAAGAGTCAAGTTTACTACAGAGTTCAAGGCAAAGCAAATAACACGGCCACAGGTGAAAGGCACGTTCAGAAATCCACAGCAAGGAGACCACGGACTTAGGCCACGCAACTGGTTCAGGCTGCAACTTACTCAAAAATGCGAGTCTGACCCAGACAAGTTGCTCTTATCTGTCTCACAGGTGGAAGTAAACACCTCAGAGAGTAGGATGCAATTTGACTGTGGCAGGGAAAAGCAACTGCTTTAAAAAACTCCATGAGGAGTAGGAGTCTGTACCACCAAACACACACAGATCCAGAACCTCCACAACAGCTGCATGGAAAGTGGTATTAAGATCTAAACTCTACCTTTCCACCCACCACGTGCAGGACACTCATACCATTTACCTGGGTGGATTAGTGTTAACTCCTAACCTTCAACCAAAAAATACAGACAGCAATTCATTCTTAAAAAAAATATATAAACAAACCAAAACAAACAGCCATTGTGAGAATTAAAACTTTTATTAGTGTATTCACATATTAGGCAAATGCAACACGCATGAAGCTTATCTCTTAGGTTCACAAGTTCTACCAATACATTAGTCTACTGGTAAAACTAGCACAAACTGGTAACTGCTTTGCCAATTTTTGAAAGGTGTCTGGCCCACTTTCTCAAGGCTTGATTTTTGGTATTGCTTCTATGCCCTAGTCATTATGGCATAAAAATATCCATATCACTATCATCAATTCAGTCAAGTGATTAAAAGCTGTAACACTGGCCACATTTTTGTTCTCAAAGCTAAGTTATCACTAGCTGTACTTACAAAGTACAGAACTAGTGTAATTGATGAAACAATGGAAAAAAACAGACAAAGGCAATCCTGCTACTGCCACAATAACAAAAGAATGACAGACAGCTAGATCACAAGATTGTTAGTAAGATGTGTATTTTTCAAGTCAGAATAACCCTTCTATACAATTTCCCAACCCAGCCCCAACCCAGACGTATTTGTAGAATATATTTCAGAATATTTTTAATATGGTGCAGCTGTAGTGTCCAAGGGTTCACAATAACATGCACTGTCATGAAGAACTTGGAAGTCCTCCTTCGCTGGTCATACCTCAGCAACCACTATTCTAGAGGTTTTGCAGAAGCAACTACTTTTAATAACAAGGCCCATTATGACTTAATGAATGCGTATGATCTGGTGTGTAAGTAAACTATAAAAGCTACTCAGATAAGAAATTTAAATTCTGTTACTGAAATATGTTAAGAAGCTGCATCTATTTAAAACCTAAACAAAAAAGAGTCTAGCTTACCCCGGGAAATGATTTTTCAAGGTATACGGCTCCAAAAACTAAACCCCATTATTTTTAGTGACATGTGAAAAAAATGAAAAAAAATACAGATGATAAAGGGTAAGACTTATTCAATGAAAAAAAAAATACAGATGTAAGGGGTAAGCCAATAACCTTGTGCACTTAATTCAATATCCAAAGCCATGGTAAATTCTCCGTCCATGAGAAAAACCACTCATTTCAATGATCCAAGGTAGAAAAAATGTCCCAAATGACACCACTGACAGCAATACTGCTGGCAACGGATGCATCAACTCATATGGGTATCAAAAAGTAGACTGCAAGTGTGATGGACACTCAGAATTTATAGTATGAATTCATTTTAGGCCCCATTAAGTATATAAAGTGTCTTAAGACTTCACAGATGAATCCTAAGACATTTTTTTCCCTTCCAATGGAGGGACTTTTTCCTTAAGAACACAGCAAAAATTCAGCTTTTATATAAGGAAAGTCTTTTTACGTTTAGGACAACTTGCAAACCAGCTTATATTAAAAAAAAATATAAAAGAACAAGGGAGCAAAGTCTTGGAATTTTTTGAGATACTTGCCCCAAACAAAAATGACTATTTATGGGAACTAAAATGTAGAACAGCACAATACTGTGATATTTGAGATCATGATAGATTATATATACTTAGCTATTCATGTTATTGATAACCATTAGGACACTCAATTATATACCCAATAAAAAAACACCATTAAAGAGTCTTTAGAACTGTCCCTTCTTTCTGAAGAAGGCTTTTCTATACACTAAATTTTCATCTAGAATCAGAGTATAGGAAACAGAATCCACAAGGTGCTTTAACTGATGAGACCTCAAGTGCTGTTTTTTCTTTTTTCTTTTCTTTTTTTTTCTTTTTCTCTTTTTTTTTTTTCTTTTTAAAAAACCTTTTTAGATAGTAAACAGTTCATGGGGACCACACACAAATACTACGACAGACGAGCTGTTATATTAAGTCTGTTGACTGGACTCGACTTTTAGCCCACTGGAGACAGAGGAGAGTTTTAGGACATGCTGGAGCAGCGGACTGAAGGGGAGCCCATCTGAGTCAATACTTTGTCCAGCCACTGTAGAGGCCCGTTCAGGTGAAGCTCAATCCAGCAAGGAGTGCTTGTTACCGTCTGCCGCCTAGAAAACAAAGAACAGGGAAAAGTCACTGTATTGGGTTGGCACCACCAGGCTTTGGTAGCAGGGGAGGCTTCTGCCAGAAGCTTCCTCCATGTCTGGCAGAGGTACCCTTTGGCAGCTCCAAAGATGGGCGTGGTGCTGGTCAAGGCTGGGCCAGTTAGGAATGGTGATGCCTCCGGGATAATAGAATTAAGAAAAAAAATGAGGTTGCTGCCCAGTTTTAACTGCCACAGGAGAGCTGAGTGAGAACATGTGAGAGTAATACAGACACCAAAGGTGGTGGAGAAGGAGGGGCAGGAGCTGCTCCAGGTGTCAGAGCTGAGATTCCCCTGCAGCCCACGGAGGGCACCAGGGATGCAGAGATGCACCTGCAGCCCATGGGGGAGCCCACGCTGGAGCAGGGGGATGCCTGAGAGAGGCTGTGATCCTGTGGGAAGCCTGTGGAGAGGGGAGCCCATGCTGGAGCAGCTTGTCCTTGGAGGACTGCACTCATGGAAGAGTGATCCACATTGCAGCAATTTGTGGGGAATTATTGCCCACTGGACGGACTCACACTGGAGAAGTTAATGTGAAACTGTCTCCCATGGCAGGGACCCCACACTGGAGCAGGGGAAGGATTCCAACTTCTCTTCTAAGCAGTGGCAGGAACAACCTGCGAAGAACTGACCATGACATGCATTCCTACATCCCAGTTCAGCTGGGGAAGAAGATACAGCTGGCAAGCAGGTTAGGTGTTTTAGGTCTTATTTTACTCATTATCTTGCTCTGGCTGTGTTAGCAGTAAATTAATTTAACATTCTGATTCAAGCCTATTTTTCCCATGATGGTATTTGGTGAGGGTCTCTCACAGTCCCTATCTCGGGACCCTTTTGCTCTATTTTCTCTCCCCTGTCCAGCTGTGGACAGGAGTGAGAGAGATGCTTTGGTGGCTGCCTGGAATCCAGCCAGGGTCAACCCACTAAAGCCAGAAAGCAGGTTCAGCTGTCACAAAATTCTGCATCATATGATTAAATGTTTCTATCTGTATCTACTACACAGAGATATAAAAATTTGCAACCATTACCATAACTGTTACTAAACTTTTTCCAGGAAAAAAAAAAAAAAAAAAGCCCCAGAACTCCAAAGCACTTCACGTATGTAAGACACATCAATAATTACATGCTTGCCCATAACATATCAAGAATATTTCACCCTGGAGAATAACACAAGCATTTCCTTCAAGTGCCATACCAAGAGTCTTACTTCTAAAAAGAAATTCAGAAGTGAAGGTTGTCCAACTGATGCAGTGCTCACACCACAAACAACCACATGCAGCTGTATCTCAACCTTCCAAAAGTCTGCATGCATAACTGGAATTGAATTTTGTAGATGACTACTGAGAAATACGGAATAGAAACCCTTGGCTCCACACTGTCAGCGTGGCCAAACAGCACAATATTACGGTGATCATAAGTTCTGGGTTTTTGGAGCAAATGACATAATAAATGTACAAGGAAACTGGGAGATGTTGTCAGAAAACTCTATCAAAATACGGTGTGTGGCTATACTGTGCTAACTGATGGTATCTCAAAGGAACACCAAACTTTATCTCTGATTTCCCGTAATCTTATACTTCTGCATGTGTTTTGTACAGTCACATCCTCACACAAACAACTGAAGTAGAAAATTGTGTTTCCCTTGTCTGCTATACTAACTTGTCCATAATTTCCCACAGTAGAAGCCCTCATTTAAATACCATATAGCAAATTTCGGTAAAGCTGAAGGACAGACAACCATAAAAGCTCCATTCTCTCTCCCATGTACCTTTGTTTCAGAGACCTGTTATTCAAACACCTTCCCTCTCATCTCCAAAGTAAAGAAATCGGTATTGGACAAAACAAACTCTGCCTGAGAAATCCTATTGCACTGTACCCACTCCAGGCATGGGAGCTTTCCCTAACTAGATTGGCAAGACTGTGGTTGCTAGGCCAGTTTTTCCTAGTAATTCTAGCTATCCCAAGACTCAAAGGCAGCAGATTAGTCAGACAAATCGAGCTCCTTCATTTTTACTGTCAGCACTGCAGCCCTTTGCTTTAAGGAAATCTGTTTATATAAACAGAGGAACTGAAAAGGCAGAAAGATTACGACAGTGAAGATTGATTTCAAAAGTTTCACATTTTCTCAGAGAAGACAGCAGCTGGGGTCTATGCTCTTTCAGCACTCTACAAAACAGTTATCTTAGCCCCGAATGCCTATGCCAGAACAAAGTGATAAAACAGAAAAACACATCTAAACCACAGGAAATATAGTTCCATTTACTCTTGAATCCTCTCCCAAAGAAGGAAGTTCATTATTCCACCACTGTCAACTCCCCTACAATGTGTTTCACAACACACTTCCTCAAAATTTTACAACTGGTTCTGTTCAACAATCCTTGCTTTGCACTAGGCTGGTAAAAATTGACAAAATAGTGACAGTCACTGAGCAACCATCTAAAAGCTAAATTCTCAGCTTCTTCAACTCACAGATTTCCAGTTCAAAGATCACTAATTACACCTCTGCTGAACTTTCATTAGGAGATGATCCTGGACCTGAATAGTTAATAGTTCCTGTGCTAACATGAATGTTTGACTGGTGGTCTGAACTCCTACCATCCCAAATTTGGGCCAACATGCCGCAAAGTAAAAAGCTTTGTTAGGTTTTTTGTCTACCAAGCCTACAAAACATATCACCTTGCCATATCTGCACATTTATGCACATATGCCTAAAATGCAAGTAATGCTTTGCCTTTGCCTAAGCCTGTTGTATGAGAAATGTATTTTTTTCACAAAATAATGAAGCACAGATGTTTTAACAAAAGTAAGGGGCTTTACAGTGTTTCCTGGTCTATTTTGATGAGTCAGACTACATTAATTTAAATTCAAGGTTGTGTCGTTGGAGCCACCTCTTCTTGCTCTAATCCCAATGGCAGCGTATTTGCAAGCTTTGTGTATCAGTAATTTATTAGCATCATCCTTAAGAGAGGTGCAAAGAAAGGAGTTCAGCATGAGTCAGTAACCAGTTTTTGTGCTATTTTGGCACTGCTGCCATGGCAGCTTTTTCAATCCTATGGTCTACAGTTTATAGACCAACCACCACCATTCTCCCCACTCAGAAGTAACTTTAACAAAAGCCTCCCCAGTTTCAAACTAGCACTCACACTCTGTTCGTTTCAAGATGCCTCTATACAATCTGACTGATTAAACCTTTCTTCTGCTCAGATTTGAATGCTGTATTTAATTATGCCTAAGTGTATACATACTCCTTCAGAGCCAAATCCAATAGCTCTTTAAACCTGAGCCAGATTTTTTTCTTGTGTATCTCTTCCCAACAAAGAGGTACCAATTTATTCCATTACTCAAATTTCTCGTTTCAGCTCATTACACTATTACAAAATTGGCTTCCTTTAGCTGAGAAACCTCCCCCACATACTGACACTGTTATTTACATATATGTATTTCAAAAGCAGATAAAGAAATCAACCCAAGTGGAGTCTACTCACCATTATTCATCTTCAGAAACTATATGGCTTAAAAAAAATCATTATGCATTGCATTACGGTATTGACATATCAGACTTCATTCTTTCAGTGGACAATTTCTAGAGAGGTTTAAGAGATTTGTTTAAAACCACAGTTCCAGCTCTCCAAAATCATGAAATTTTAAAAACTGCTTAGTTAGAAGTCAATTTCTTTTCTTCTTGAATTTCCATACTACATTAAAAACAGGCACTGTCCTCAACTACAGCTTTTCATTTGTGCTAATAGAGAACACAACTGGAATCTATTTAAAAGCAGATAGAATGCTATTTTTGAGTTTTCCACTCAAAGAACTGGTTTTAGAAATTTTACTACACAAACACAGTCATCTCACTCCTGCAAAGCTTTTTCCACTGCAAGTTCCAAAATACTTGCCATCCCTTAGATGCATGCTCTCCAGCTATTTCATCCTGCAAGAGGCAAGTGTCTCTGTTGGGCACCACCAACCCCATCCTGCACCACAGCCTAAGGAACTCATGCTGCATGCAGAGCAGGACAGAGACCAGAATGACTGCAAGTCTAGCAAACAGCAGATCATCACAGCACAAACTGTGAAACTTCAAGATGATGCTGTGGATTTCACCACAACATGCAAGCCAGCAGGACTGAGCAAGGGAACGGAACTTTCAAGACATTCCTTGCTCAACAGTTGGCTTCAACGCGACACTAAAATCGGTTTATGGACAGTGTAACTTAGCAGTTCCACAGCTGAGGGAGGGGAAAAAAGGAAAGTATGGGTTCAATTTGCAGACAGCATATCCATAATAGCAGCAAGAAGTGTGTGTGTATGTATGGTTTTCAAGCCACACAGAGATGCTATACCAGTGAAAGAACAAAACTGTGAATTTAAGAACAAAGGGTCTTCTTTTCTTACCTGTATTCGGCCCCCCATCCTTTAACAAAGCTCATTCTTATGGTACACATTCTAGTAAGCTGATAAACCGCTTCAAAGCCCTGATTCACAGATTGAGCCAGAAGAGCAGCAAATTCTTGGTTATTAAAGATTTTTAGATTGCATCCTATAAAGAGTCAAAAAGGTACAGTCAGTGACACGCTTGCGTGGGCTGCACAGAGGCATGAATCTATGAAGGAATTACACAAAAGGAAAGCAGATGTCATTCAGTGAATACCTCCCCTGGGTATTTTCACACGGGACCTTTGGTAGGCTACCAACCTGGCGGAATTTTGCACACAGTTGCAGGATGCCAGCCGTATCTTTGATTACAGTTGGGGCTCTGAACGAAGATCGCGCTGTCACTCAGGCACTCGGCAAAAACTTCTCCACCAATGTAATACAGACGCACTCCCCTGCCTGGAGTAAAATCCAAAGGAACTCTAGTTATGGTAGGACACAAGCAGACTAGAGAACAAGGGAGGGGTTTTTTTCAGAGAAGGCCAGGGTTCTTCTTTACAACAGAAACAGAAATCAATTATCTACAGGACCTCACTGCTGTGCTGACAGCTGTAGCAGGAGCAGAACACAATTAAATTGCATTTTTCTCTCATGAATGCTCAATATATGAAGGAAAAGCAGAATACTTTTTGGATAAAAGTGAAAGAGCCTTTTCCAGCCATGTAATGGCTTTAACCAAATCCAAGCTCAGAAGCAGTGTTCATGAAAACAGAATTAAAACTTGTGTCAATATGACACTTTTGTATGTGAAGCAGCACAGGTCACTACGGTCAAAAGAGAAAAGACAAGATCACCACTGCAACACTCTCTGCTTACATGCACCCACACTATTTCACAACTCACTGCATACCCCTGTACTGCTTTAACAAAAACAATATGACAACATTTAGCCCTATTAGAAAAAAATATTCTGTGAAAACCACTCAATTTTCCACCTTTAAATTGTTATTTTGTTCTGAGTGGTAAACAAACTTGCATGTATTATTACTAGCAGAAAGTAAATAACATGCGAATGATCTCCCAGAGAGAACTATTTATAATTAACAGATACTTTATGGGCCATAGTTTCCATTCACCTTTTTTGTTAAAACAATTTTTCAAACAAAATGTGAGCTCCTCTATTAAAGAGTAAGGGCACATGAGAGTTGTGCTTTTCCTCATCATGGACCATTTTCACCAGTCAGCACAAGCACAGCCTGAGTTTCCCCACATCTAAAATTTTATTAGACAAGCATTTGGATTTGGCATTTGGACTTGGCATAAAAGGGGTCGGTTCTACAGAAGATATTAAAATTTTACTGCAAGTAAAAACAACAAGAACAATCAAAAAAACCTCATAAATGTTGCTAATGAAAGTATCCAGGAAAGAAAATAATAAAAAAAAAAAAAATGAAGATAGTTTACTGAAGAACTTGAAGTCAAGACACTGAATTGTGGAAAACAACATTCTTGACTAAGCATTACAAAGAAAATCTTAATGATGTCAAAACAATGGGTTCTCAATAGCAGCTTTTCCCATTTCAGAAAAGAATTTAGAATTTCATCCTATCAGTGCCCATTCTGCACTTTACAAATAAACTAAGCAACATAGGAACATTTTGCAATTAAGGCTTAAATTTCAGTTACAAGCAATTCTGAATACAAATGCTGCCCACGGCAGAGTTGCCCATTGAGGAGCCTGGGAGCCATGAATCCCTTTGGCATGCCATCATTTTCCAGAGGGCAGGAACAGCAAGGTGATCTCCAGGACTGCCACACAGTAGAGTGGCTTCCTCCTGTGCTGCCCTCCTCAGTGTGACAGCTGTGTGACTGCAGCTGCCACCAGCTATAGGGCTGCTGAGCAAGGAAAGGCAGCTCCTTTCAGCTCCAGCCATCACTACATCTCTTCCCAATTCAAACTGGCTTCAGTGGCAGAAGCTGCTACATTTCTCCCTAATTTCAGAAGCAGTGACTCTGTCTTTCCACTTCTGTTCTCAGCCAGAGAGACCAAACTATCTTTGACAAGCCCTGAGAGATAAGGCTGATGGCTGGCTGCACAAGGGTGAAAGGAACCCAACACACATCCTACCTGGGTCATCCCAGATGATTTAACCAACAAAATGAAATCAAACAGTTAGAAGATCCAAGATCTTTACCTATATGTCGCCTTGTCATTTCCACTGTAGCATTTCTGTTTACATTGGAAAGCAGACCTAGACAAAACCGCTCTGAATTTGATGGATCTGTAAAGCCATCTACAGTCAGGGAAGGCTGAGACGCATGGAAGGTTTCTCCCACTCTTTGATTCAATTCATAATATGCTATTGAACACCAAAACGCAGGCTCCGAGTAAGTAACTGGTTGCAAGTCTAAAAAAAAATTTTAAAAACCAAGCTTAACACAGATTTTGAGGCTGAAAGTAGATTGATGTACCCTGCTATTTGTCTCTCCCAGAAATGACAGCAGTAGTCTCCTCAAACTATATTTTGTTTGCCGTCCTTTTTACCTACTTCAGTAAACAGAATGGAATTCAATCTTCCAGACAAGGGAAGGAGGAGGGGAAGAAAGGGTGATCTAATCTGACCACAGCTCATTTAGTTCAGTACTTGCATTTTGCTCGGCAAAATGATTAAGCTAATGGTGCTCTGAGCGCCAGACGTTGAGACATTCCTGTTGCCTTTTCTGTAGCTTGCAAACATTTTGGCAGCATTAAAGAAAAGATTAAACTATCAAACACTGAACAACAAAAAGGAAAAAAAAAAAATGAAAATCATGTTCTCCTGTATTACACCGTCTCTTTAGATAAAGGTAGTTCTAAGTTACTTTATTGTCCCCTACTAGAGAATCTTCCCTGTGTATCTTCAGGTTTTTTCTTCACTGCTTCCCCTTTTTACCTACCCTAATTACTTACTCTGCATTCTGCATTTTCCTGTCACATCCTGTCACCATTCCTTAAACAAACCCACGGCAATCTGATCTTCCTGAGGCACTTACACACACAGCAATAGCACTGGATCAAAGCAGGTGGGCTACTAACGTGGGAGCAACGACTGAGTTGGTTACAGGTGAAACACCACATGAGAAAAGCAGCAGAACACACACACAAGGGAGACAGCAAGTCTGGGCAGCATTATGGACAGGCAAACATCCTTTAAACTATTCATTTTATAAATGCTATTCCTGCACACACAAAGATATCAACCTTTCTCTTTGCTACGAGCTCAACAGGTACAGAAATAGAGTAATTGTTAACAAGTGATTAACCCAGCCCCATTAAGTTTAACGTCAGGAAGCCAACCCAACAGTCATCTCTTAATATAGCTCTTAATTTATTACAGTGCATTTTCACTTTTAAAGTAATTACATATGTAATAAAGAGTTACTACACATGGAGAAATAATTTTAAGTATTTCCAGCTTACCCAGGCTATGATTAACTGGAGAGAGAGTACTAGGAGACAGCTCTGCTGGAGATCCTGTTGAAGCAAGACAGACAGGTTTCAGAGCAAATGGTTTTTGTTATTTCAGATCAGTAAGCATAACCATTATCTAAATCAGGTTTACATCGAAGGTTTTTCAGAGTAAGAAACCTTGGTTTTCTGGAATATCACACACTTACTCTGAATTAGGATCTCATTCAATTTTCCAGACTTCTGGGTACCCACCCCTCCTTGTAAAGACTCAATTAACTTAGCGTTGTATTTGGCAGAACTCTGCCACTTCGTGCACACTCTCAAGGTTATTTATGCACTTCTCCAGTGAGAAGGTAGTGACTTCCCAAATTCACTAAAAAAGCAGATAAGAAAGAGTGGATGAGACAAGCAAGACATTGCCTCTCTGTTCTCAAAGGAAAAGGTTTATCTCGGAAAAGACCTTCTTCAAGAAAGTTGGAAAGGGGCTGTTTACAAGAGCAGGTAGTAACAGGACAAGAGGGAAAGGCTTCAAACTGAAAGAGGAGAGATTTAGATTAGATATCGGGAAAAAAAATCTTTATGCTGAGGATGGTGAGGCCCTGGCACAGGTTTCCCAGAGAAGCTGTGGCTGCCCCATACCTGGAAGTGTCCAAGGCCAGGCTGGACAGGGCTGGGAGCAACCTGGGGTGGAAGGTGTCCCTGGTGGAAAGAGACGGTCTCTAAGGTCCCTTTTATCCCAAACCATTCTATAATTTATGATTCTATGATCGCCAGAAAAGACCATGCTAGATTTCCTCACTTGAGGAAACAATTCTTTCCCAGAAGAAGGAATTTAACAACTCAGAGAAACATGAACCCTCCAACACAATTTGCACACAAGGTGGCAAAATACAGAAAGGCTTTCACAGAAACATTCCTACAGTGACTGGTGATCTCAGGCTGTTTTAATTAAGGCATTTATTGTCACATAGTGGGAAAATATTGCCTTTCTTACAGAAACTGGTGCAGCTGATTCCAACTTACTGAAAATGGTTGCTAACACTAGCTAACCAAGCACACTCAAGTCTGCCAACACACAGCAGGAGGTTCCTGCCCAGCACACTTAACTGTGCTTTGTCCAAGTCTAAGGTCAACCACATTATCTAGAAACCCTCACATACAAAGGCACAAATGCTGCTACTTTTGCCACAGAGCCTTCCACGCAAGAATTTATTTGAAACATGGCAGAAGTGGTAAGTTTGTCAGAGTTAGAGACAGGTTCTCAGAACACAGATTGTTTGTATCTTGTTTAGGCCAGCAAACACTGTGCTTCAATGAACCTGTTTACCGGAGAATGGTTGAAACCAATTAGCTATTAAAATCTATTTTAAGGGTTTCTCTTGAAGTCTTAATTAGACTTGTATACCACTGTTGCAGAACAAATGTAATATACTTAATATGTCACAGAATGTTTTAAAAGCATTTCCCTGGCAAAAAGTTGTTTTGTTCATTAAAGACTGAAAGTGGTATTTTAGGCAGAAAACACTAGGTTTTACAGAGGAAAACTGCCACCATCTTTTGGGCTGAATTCATGCTCCTATGCAGAGGCATCACAGCTAGTAACACAATGCCTTGAAAGTAATGAAAAATAATTGTTACCTGTATCCATGCTTTGGTTCAGCTGCTGGTCACTTGTTTCTCCATCTTCACTGATATATCCTGGAGGAGGTGTTTCTATTAAAAAAAAAAAAAAAAAGAAAAATCCATCAATTGTAAAGTGACTAGGGAAACTTCTGTAAGATTTAACTCTTGTGCATTTTGTCATGACATCTTCATGAGTTCTGTTACACCTGAACACTGAATCTGGATCTTATTTTGCTGTACCTTTTTCCTTCAAGTAGGACTTCAAACACATTACCTGCCTTATTGGTATGTAAAATGTAGCTTCTTTTGTATGTCAGTCAATTGCTTAGATGTGTTACATAAATACCAGAATCCTTGTTTGTTCCATTTAAGACAAGATGCTGTCACTACAATGAGTAACATTTTCACAATTGTGATCAACAGCTTTCATATTTAGTAGATTTACAAATAAAAAAAACCATCTGGTGATTTCCACAAAAAAATATGGTGAGCTGTCTTTATGCAGGATAAGCATCAGGTCAGATACCCTCCCACACCTTACTGAAGTTGTTAGATTTAAAGGTTGTTTTTCAGTTCAGTCCCCAAATATGTATTTCTTCAATAGACAACAGCTGATTTGACTCATTTATAACTATGTTAACTCAGAACACTGCACAAGTTCTATTGTTATTACTACTAATACTTCTAAGCTCTCTTAAAACTATTATCTATTCTTTTAACTAGGTTTCTTTAAAGACAGAATTTCACAGACCAAAGTAAATTCAGTACCAACTTTGAAGCGTTCTGATACAGAAACTGTGTCTAATTCCTCAGAAATATCTTCAAAACCCAGCAGAGCATGCCTGTTCCTCTTCTCCATTCAAAATGTTCTTTGTAATCCAGATAACAAGTTAACCAACTGCCTTTCAGGAAATAATTTTCTTTGAACTGGTCAAATGTCTTTTCCTTCATACTATAGGCAAAACCTGCATTTTTTTAGTGGAAGTGTTTGAAGCTAACTATCTCTACAATCACCTTAGAATTGTCTCTGAAACTTCCAGGGGTTAAACACCTTTAATTACATTACTACCAAACAGCAGAAATTAAAAGATAAAGCCTTTTTTGCTTAAGAAATAAAATAAAACTATAACAAGCATCATGTCTGAGATGTACTGCAATATTGTGAGATCAGAAGGAAACCAGTGAGAGGAAACCAGATTAAGTCAGTTGATTAAATTAAAATGAACTGAGAATTTTATCTTTGGTTTACTCCGTGTGCTAAATATAGATGTGAAAGAATTCAAGTCAGACTTTGAAAGGACGATTAAGGGAAATCTTCACTAGGAAGAAATGATAACAAAAATCATATCCATTTTGAAGATTTTTACAGCATTCATTGTAATAAAGGGGATTCCACCCTTCTCCAAATCATTAGCTATAGTGAAGCCCACAGCTGTGGCAAGAAGTCAATAGACATTTCCAATCCGACCCATGACTCCCGTTTCCAGTTGGTAATCTAGGCTCTTTGGCACAGATTATTTTCCATGTCTAGTCTCTGCCTGAACAGAGACTCCATCTAGTACTATTAATTATTTAGAGTCAGAGGTTGAGCACCACACAGCTAGAAATGAACACTCAGGTGAGGCACTAAAAATCTGTAGTAGAGCCTGAGTGCTGCCAGAAGCGTGGACGATGCAGCTCAGCCCATCCAGAGCCTGAACTGGAACACGCAGTTTCCAAAGGCTGCCCTGCACCTCCATGACCACCAAGGACTGGGGTACAAAGCTACCAGATGTGAGCCTGCCCTACGACTGAAGAAAATGGTTCTCTGAAGAAGGCTGTCAATGCACACAAGGCTTATCAGTACCCAGCCAAGCATTCCAGATTAAGTCAGCAGGGTCAAATAAAGTAAGATACCACGATATGAGCGCAAGAGGAAGGTGTCTGTCACAAAGAGGAGGGGGTGTGGTTACCTGCATAAACATTTGAAGATCATGCTAATTCCTACAATCACCTTGAGCAAACTTCCTGCAAATAACTACTTTAGCTCATTTCCATAGCAATGGATTTGCGGAAGGTGGCTTTACAGTAAGCTGTTTACCAATGTTATCAAAAGTCTTCGGTTTGAGTCAAAAAAGTATATGCGAGTTAAAAAAACCAACACCAATTTTTAGTGCCTTAAATTGCTCTACAAAGGCGGCAACAGATGTGGCCAAACTTAAACAGAAAGGTCAAATTAATTGATTGTTTAATGCCATTTCAATTCTTGGATGTATTTAAAGAAAACACAAGCAACGTTCTCCTTAAGACCTGTAGGCACAATTTGTACATTGCACATATTTGAGTTTTGGGGCAGTCATCTCATTCTTTCAGAGACTCCAGATGTGAATTTTCAGCTTATTCGTAACATGAATACATTAGATATTTATAAGCGAACTTCAGCTTTACTTGGTTTTACACTCCAGGAGACTTCCTGAAGAGATAGGAAACAGGAAGTTGAGGCAGGAAACAAAGGTCACTGATTTTATGTTTCAATGAGAGGTAACAGGGTTTTGGGTGCAGCAGAATAGCTTTGTTGTTTGTTTTGGGGTGGAAAAAGGGTCAAAGAGGGAGAAGAGAAATTCTTTAATAGTTCAAAATTGTTAGCTTGCTCTTTCATACTAAAAAGACAAAATAGTATGCACACAATAGTAACAAAAAGCTAAAGCAGACCACTGCTGATGTTAACTACAGATCAAGACACTTTCTAAGTCACTGCTTTGCAACTTAGAAGTTTTGTCCATGTATTTGGTAGGATGAGATTGAGCATCAGTTTATTACTCAATCTCCAATGCACAGCATTTGGCAACCCTGTATATTTGTGAAAGAGGCTTAAAGCATAAGGTGAAGATCTACTTTGCACTTACTAGCATTCTGAATCTCAAATAAGCTACTGAAGCCAAGTAAGCTGTTGTGAAATGGCAGCAATATGGTTCCATGCATGATCACGTTCTGCAAACAACAGTGTTTAGGTATTTCCACTGGAATTAATACATGAAAACATCTAAATCTAATTTAGTGGTGCATATTTCTATTAATTTGATCACTTACAAGGATGAAATGACCATCTTTGTTCCAGTGGCACAGTGTCAGAACATGCTGTCTGCAGTGGGAATTAAGAAAATACCTGGTATGTAATTGCTCTGTGGTTCAATCCCCGCTGGAAAGTTAGTGTTCTCAGGAATGGAATGGGTATAGTCATCCAGAGGTGGCAGCTCCGTTAGGATCTCAGTGTGCCGCGGCACGAGCACAGGAGGCAAGACTGGAAAGGCAAAATTCAAAAATCATTGGTAATCAAAATACACGATTTTGTGAGCTAAAAGGAAAAAAAAAATCTAAAACATCTAAGAGTTTCTTCAGATGTTTTAAAGTCTTCTGAAACTCACCACTTCTAATACTACATTTGCACAGCTCGTTACTGGAAGAGATGGGATTCCTGAGGTGCCTTAAATATGATTATTCCACATTAGCAAAAGTGAATCAACATTTTTGTCTTAGTCCAGCTGGAAACTGCTAGAAGTGTTCATAAACACATTTCTGAAGGTTTTTCAATAACTTTACTATTAAAAACTTTGAGGGATATGATCTCAAAAAGAACCTTGTACTTCTATCAAGAGAGGACATCACCTTTCTCTTATTTTTCATTTAAAACACGCTGAGCAAACACAAACAGATGCTGCCACAGAAAGTCAGGAGCAGTCCTCCTACCTGGCGTCTCCACTCTCTGGTAGTGGTACGGGTTTACACATACTTCATCCTTTTTAAGGTTAAAAGCATATTCACAGTTTTCAATTGCCTTAAGTTCATGGTGGCTGTGAAGGTCTGGCCAGCGCCACAGGCGGCAGTAAATGACATGTGGCAATCCCTTGCGGTGAGACACCTGCAGACGGCCATCGAGAGATCTGCGGGGGAAAGACGTCGAGAAGCATTTACAGACTGCGTGCTGCCTCCATCACTCGAGCAACAGAGAACACACATGGGTAGTTCACTCTCAGAATTCAGTGCATTGACTCTGCTAGTGACATTTATGCTCTAGTTAAAAGGCTTCAAATGCAATGGAAATGATCGTATCAAGCAATGTCAACTCGTTTTTGAGCTGCTCAAATTATTGCCAGTGAATTTAGAGTTCATTAAAAGCTGCTTACATCCAACCAAGTATTTAGAATGATTGCTTCATATACTTTTTTTTTTTAAATGCAGAAGACAGTTGTTAAAAATAGAATCACACACTTAATGGTCCCTTCCACTGTTAAAGGCACCTCAAGGCTTTGCTGTGGTATGGATGTTTTATGGTTTTAAGCATAAGAACTCCCACAGGACTGCAAATAAGCCTATAAGCAGTCAGCTGCCCAAGTGATCCACATGGCAGTATAACTGCAATGCAAAAATCATGAATGCACATCTTGTAAGGGCTGTACAGTTTACCTTCTTCACTTCATCTGCCTTGCTACCAGCTGAAAATGTTTTGCTAGTTTTAAGACAGACTGCATATGCTTACACAAATGCAGATGTTTATGATTGTTATGGGATGGGAGACAAACCTCAATACACAAATCAAGTAATGTGACATGAAAAAATAAAGACCCTGTTTAGAATTTGCCCACCATTAACTACTGAAGAATTTACAAACAATTCTTTAGTAGATCGTATCTGAGCCAATTAGCAAGATTTAACTGAAAGCTTGTGGCATACAAAGCAGTTTAAACACTTTGTAAGATTAGGTCTAAAGAATTAAGTTTTCTAACTTTGTTAATATAAATACCAAATCACATTAGAGCTTGCATTTAACAAGTCTTCCCATTCTTTCAATAGCACTGGCATGAAAAAGGAATAATCGTAGAACTAAGAGTTTCGTTGGTCAAAACATCAGCTGTGAACACACTGATTTCTACACTGGCAAGGAAATACTTGAAAATGCTGTACCATGAGAGGCCTAGAAATCATTTTAGTCTATTTTATAGCTAAAGCATCCCATTACAGACCCTCCAAAGCCAATCCCTCCCACAAGATTTTTATGATGCGAGAGAGGGCAGAATATTCACCTGGTTTGTTCAGAGAAGCTGTAAAGGCCTGTTGTATCCCACTGATCTATCGTGTTTGGTGTACTCAGTCCCCAAATTTCAGAGCAAGTGCTGTGCATAAATTGAAAACAAAAACAAAAAATTGGTATGAATATGGAACATGGTTATTCAAAACACCATGATGTCAAACATGGAAAAATGTACAGATTACTTCCTTTCACATAGAAGATAGAGCACTGTTAGACTGGCACTTAAACTGACACCTCATGCTATATTTTCTATATGAAGGAGGCTATCAAAATGGAACAAGTGATTCAAGGTAAATGATAAATGTTTTTAAAGGTGAACAAGTTGTCAGGTTTTAAATAATTGATACAGTTGCAATGTTCCTTAAAACAGGCAAAACTTCCTCAGCCTAGTTCTTTACAAAATTCAAATTTAAAAGGTAGTTTCTGGGTTGGGTAGGGTTTTTTTTTTTGGTTTGTTTTTGTTTGTTTCTAAACATAAACTGCCCTAAGACTTCAAACAAAGGCCAAGTATATCCAAAACTGAACATCACAATCTTAAATTCAAGTACCATCAATTCAGCATTAATCTCATTTTCCAGGCATACACTAATTTGCTGCTATTCTGAAAAATGGAAATTTAAACTCTGAAGAAAAACACGTTATAGCTGATGCTTAACTGTTTTCTGTACTCTCCTTGATTAAACAGCTAAATAATCTTTCACACAGTATATAAAACAGAATGTTTTAACAGTTTTCCAGTGTAGTACCTTAAGATTCAACTATCGCATAACAACTTAAATTGCTAAATCAGGCAGGACAGAGGAAAAACAACTAAACCTTTGACCAAACTGGTTCGAGGAGCAGATCACAATGGGAAAGATAAAAGAACATTCAGTCATAGACACAAACTAAAGCAGAGGCAGATTTAAACAAAGCAAGAAAACAGCACAGGATTATAAACAGGCAGCAGACTTTCAGAAGCATAAATTAAGCTCAGTTCTGTAACATACTTGCTCAGTGACCACTGAAAACAGTTTATTTTATGTAAGTAACATACAATTAAACCTCGCACCTCAGAAATTAGGAGAATTTGGTTCACAAGCAACTTGAATCTCTGCTTCCTAATTATGCAGCCTGAAGCTTGGCTGGCTGCTACATTACCTTTAAAATTAACAGCCTCTGAAAATCTGCAACACGAAGAATCCAAGGTCACCTAACTTCTGATTTTAAATGTAAGTATTGTGATTGAAATTTAAATTACTCAGTTTAGCCGATACACTCAAGTTTGGATTGAGTGCTTATGAAAAGAAAAGTGAGGTTGTTGTTTTTATTCCTTCTTGTTACACAGGGAAAGTTCATCAGTCTTACAACACAAAAGAGCAGACAACACATCACTGGACTTGAAATCACTTTCAGGGCTGACAACCACCTCAATTCCACAGTGACTTCTAATAAAACCTAAGTGTTGGCAAGTGGTGAAGGCAGTGAATGGGTCTTGCTTCCTTCTTGCCTCCATCACCCATCCCAGTGAGGCTGAACCGTGCATGCCAGCGAGAAGCAACCCAAATCAATAAACTGTCTATCTTACCAGAGAAAAGAGCTGAAAATACACATTTTGAGTTACTTTTCAGTCAGATTGCTTCTAGCCACTATAGTTACATGAGCTCTACAAAGAAGGAGAATGTAATAACCGTGTGTGGCAATGGCCTGCCTTTATCAAATATGTTAAATAACATAAGGCCTTTTGATATATTACTGATTATAGGTACAAGTAAAATCTTGTACTAGATGACTCTGCCTAGTAGAGAGCAGCAGAGAGCCAGAGATGAAGGCCCATTCTCTGGCACAGATCCAACTCTGCAGAAAAGCCAACCACCCTGAACAAGTTGCATCCACGCTGGACTCAAGCAGCATCACAGCTCTCCAGAACGAGTGGGCAAAGAGGGATCCTGCCCATGGCTGCATCAGCAGGGCCTGCAGCCTCTCTTTTCCACATTCCTAAGATGTGGTCAGAACTGTGGGCTGCCAGAAGCTTTGCAAAGATTGAAGTAATTGCCCTGAAGACACACGGGCAGCCTGTGGGACACCAGGGAGCATCTCTGCACTGCACTGTGTCCTTAGATATGCGCCACTACTGCTGCTAAGACAGATCATCCTGTACATGCAATTAGCAGAACAAAAGCCTGCTGCATATTAATTGACACAGTGAGCTCTGACAGCTCGCTACCTTTGAGCAACGGATCCTTCGTACAAAGCAGTGCTCCAAAGCCGAGGCTGTCACACTGATTACACGTTCCCAAAATTGTGTGGTGCATCACTGGTGTAAGCATGACATGACACGCATTTGGTTCACAAGGCTTTTTTAATACAGCACATGCAAAAGTAAAATTTCATAGCCTTTGACAAAACAAGATGAACAGGAACAATATTTTATATTGCTAACCTCCTCTCTCTAAAAATATTCAAATCTGACAGCATATTCCACAACCTACAGAACAACAAACAGTATCCTGAAGCAGACTGTGTGACAGAGCCACAGCTTGGAATGAAGTTCAAAACGCCATGGAGGGGAGGACAGGCCAGGAGGCACAGAAAAGTGATCAGTCAGAGCAGCAAAACTGCTCCAAAGTCACCAGTTCACAGGACATGCTGTCTTCTGGGATGCGTATCTGCTTAGAGGGATTAGTATTAGTGTTTTACTGGTTCATCCTATACTTAAACTCCAATAATGCACAATCAAACACAGAGGAAAGAGCCTGCAGGAAATCATTTCATATGATCAATGAAGTCAGCTCAAAGCTTTTACTGTTTGCTGGAAGAAACGTCTGAAGAAATAGAGGTTTCTCTCCTTCCTGCTGACACAAAAGATCCATTGCCTACAAGGTGCAAGACCACCCCCTCACCACGTCACCCAGGCAATAAATCTAGACTCCTAAAATTCACAAACACACGCACCAGATCAAAACCAAATTCCTTACAACCCTAAAAACCATACCTCATACACAGCACTTCCATGAAAGGCCACAGTATGTTCATTCATACACAAGCCATCGCCAGGCATGTCTACTCATCCCTGAAAGGTGGTGCTGGAAAGGCGACTGAATTCTGAAAGATGTTTTAACCACCACTAAAACCATCTGAAAGCAAGACAGGAGGTACAGATTTTTAGTGGTGCAGAATTACTGCCTCACAGTAATCACTCACCCCTAAGTCTACCTTTCTGAGGCATCCAAAATCCTGTGTGAAGAGTCCTTTCCATGCCTTAGTCCATAAAGGTTTCAGGCGAATCAAGTACTAACATCTGTACTCATAAGTCAGGCCTTGTCTGGAAATATTCCCAGGCCCTGGAACATGATCACGTATGCTAGAAAGCAGCTAGGACATTCCCCAGCACCAGGCTGTGCCAATTACTGTTCTCCCACACAATTCCCAGGTTTGTGAGTTGCACACCATCAGGACCCACTCACACTGGACAATTCAGATGCAGCTCCCCTGCTCTGCTAGCTAAGGGCTGAAGAGAATGGACAAGGCAGTCCTGAGCTAGTTGGACGGTGCCTGGGAACGTTCCCAGGCACGTTTAATTTATTAGGAGGGAGGCAGCCAAGATGTATCACAATTTCACCTTCAGTAAGCACTCAAGCACACTTCAGGCTTTGTATTTTACCAAACAAGGGGGTTTGGTTTTGACCTCGCTGGACACTGTATCACTGGTAAGTCATCATTGTTTTCAAACTACAATTTGGCTTCTGTGTCGCTCTACCTAAATCTTTCCTGTGCAGACAGCGTTTAAATATACTCCAAAACAAAAGTTCAAAGCTAATGGACTTCCTCTCTCTTGGACACTTTCATTCCAAAGAGTATTTTCACTGCTGTTCTCAAAACAATTTGTTGACAGAAACAAGTCAACATTTGGTCAGCAATACAAAAACTAGTTTTTTATCTTTTCAACACTTTTAAAAGCAGCTCACAATAGCAAATCACCGTTATCTGTGGCCTTTAGCACTTGTGCTTGAACAGTAGTTTGTTACTCTTGCAAATCCCCCAAGTAAGAGAATTTATTATAAGGGACTTCAGGGATATAAAGCACCATTTTGCCTCAGTTTCCCAGGTGATGTGGCGGTATAACAAGAGAAAACTATTTCCTAGAGAAAGGAGAAATGCTGAAAAAAAAAATGTTTGCAAGGAATAAGAACTAGTCTTTGAGACCCACGTACTTTTAGGGAAAAGTCCAAATCCAGCAGGCATGTGGTTAAGCTGCTACGCACTACACCTGGGACAACTGGGGTCTGGAACTCTTTAGGACTCATTAGCGGCCTGATGTTGTAAAGGAAGGATTGGACAAGTTTATACAAGGTGGAATCAAAGTTACTTCTGTCAGAATCTTTCTGTGAATGGAAAGGGTTGTAAGAGCTGGCATTTCAACCTGACTTTTTGCCTGCTTGTAAGGAGCATCATCACACACGATACTATGCAATTCTGGCAAGAAGAATCTTTAATGTGGCTATCAGCATGCAACAGTATACAGTATGCCTTCACTTCTTCCATTTCATCATTTCCTTTAACAGGAAAATCAGAGGTCCAAAAAACCCTATACGCTGGGCAAGAAATTACCTACACAGCAATAAGCTGTAGCAAGGCTTCACAGCTTTCAGACAAAATGCTAAAACTGACTGTCTTTATTCAGTCTTTATTCAGTAAGACAGAAAACACTGATATACACAAGAAAAATGTGGACACAGGAAACCCCCAAATATTTGAAAACATTTGTATTGCTTTATCTACATGGCACAGATGATGTTCCCAGTCATTATTCCACTACCTTAGAGGAATATCAGTTAACTCTAAGTCTACTACAAAAACTGGACTACCAAGTCCTGGTGCAAATACAGATAAATTATTGATCTGCCCATGACAAATGAACATGGATGAACAGTTTGTGCTACACTCATGAGTAAGCAATAAAATTGTTCTAATGTAGTGTATCTCTACCAGAGGAATAATGTCCCTATCAAAATCCATAACAAAAAAACCTACATGAATGATACAGAAATGCACTCTACTGATCTTCATGAGTCCAAAAATACACATGGACCTCCTATCAACTGGAACACACTGCCCTAAACCAATTTCTTGTATTTGATAAGATTAGGTGGTAAAGGGCACGGCAAGAGAACACTGCACAGGGCAAAATGACCTGTGACAGCACAACTTCATCTCAGTGAATACAGAAAGATATTTGCATCTTGTCTTGCAGCAGCAGTAATTCCAAACTAGAAACATCAGCAGTTGAAGATGTATAAACACAGATCAATCCCCTCACTCATGTCCAGACGCCAACTATTAAAGCCTACTGGTACTCAACATAGGCTGCTTAATTAGGATCAGTTTCTCAACACAGTTAAAAGCCAGATGTACTGATTTGCAGATCCAAGCAAGTATGTGCAAGTATTGTCCAGATATTCATGGCCACAGCATCAACAGCTGTTGTCTACACGCAGCACTACACATACTCCAAGACTTCCCTGCACTTTCCCCAAGAGCATTTGCAAAGTAGGAGATACAAACAGGGATAAAGGCAATAGATCTCGTCAACAATTCTCATGTTTATAGAAATGTTGTTTATTTGAGGCTGTAGCTGAAAAACCTGAAGCCAGCGGAGTTTTTAATCAGTATCCTGTGTGCACCAAAACTATCACTCACAGTGCTTGGGCTGATCTAGGTATATTACAGGTTGTTGCTACTATGAATTTATTACCATTTTTTCCAGAGAAACAGAATGAACAAATAACTATCCTACCACTGTTTACAATGTTGGCAATGCTGTGTGCTTAAGGTACTTTTTGTACTAAATGAAGTGCTTGCAACAATTAAAACATCAGAGGAAAGAAGGCAGAACCACTTCAAAGATATTTACATATGAAGTACCAGAAACTCTATAAAGAAGTAGTTAAATATTGTCACAATTCATATATAACTGAAGTTAAACATTTTTTCTTTAAAGTCTTGCAAGGGGGAACAGCTCTAAAGGAGCTAAAAGGCACTGAGTTCAGTTAGCAGCCTCCTCTTTACCTGAAGTGGTAGCACTAGAAATATGACAAATAAAACCTGAAATGCAAATAGCACTGTGCTAGTCAAAGCCCACATTATAGAAATGGTCTTGGACATTTCATTTGCTTGTTTGTGAAGCATTACACTGAGCCCCTAATATCCTTCCTGAATCTTTCACATCCTTCAGAATCTGCAGCCACTAACAAGTCTGCTAAGTTCATGTTCAAGGTAATCTTCTCCATTTGCCTTTCTCCTGCATCTTAAAATCATGAGCCTTTCTCCCACTGAATCTAATTTGTCTGCCCCAACATTTTCTGAGGCATTTGTAGTGCTGGAGCTGTGCCTGAAATGAAAAATAATTTCAGCAATCTTTGACACTACCCGATTTATCTGTTTTAAAATGGGAGATGAGAATCAAAGTCAGTTTTCCAGTTCCAGAATTCTCACGCAAAGTCTTCCCTACAGAAGTGAGCCTGACACTGGTTTTCACTCTGATTTTACTCAAAGACTAAACAAGAAAAAAATACAACAACAACAACGATCAGATTTTCACTTGAATTAGAGAAGTTACTTATACAAGCACACAGGCACCTTTATACCAGCCTAACATTTACTAGGGTTACAACTTTGTTAATTTCTCAAGTAGGCAGAAAATTTGCTTCAAGAGCTACACCAAGCTATATAGATTGGAATTAGAGCAGTAAGAAATGACCACCAGACTTACAGAATTCCATTTTCTCATAACAAATGGGCAATGCCAGAGCTTTTGCATTGCTCATGGCTGCCTCTGTAACATTTACCTGAGAAAACAGGCAAACTTTGAGATCTGTGCCTTGTATACAAGATCGGTACCTTTGTGTTTAACAAAATAAATCAATCTTGCTGCGTAATATCTTAGATCCAAGACTTCAGAGCAATGTGGTGAGCAGGAAAACAAGGCAGGAACACCACAACACTGACTCAGCCTCCAATTTATCGCTCCCGTGAACACACTGCCCATTACACTCCACTGATTCTACCTTTGAGAAAAGGACCAGTGAATTGATGTATGGAAGAACAGAATCCTTCCTCTCACACCAGTTACATTCTTCTTGATGCACCCAAGATTCAAGAATAGCTAATGAGATATACCAAGCCTCTGGAGCTAGTTCAGAAATGGTCTCAAAGTCTCCAGTAAGAGGAGAGACTGAATTGAAAGGCTTAGGTGTAACAGAGATTAAACTAAATCAGCAATTAAAAAAGTTCACTGGCTTACATACATACACGAGTACACAAGCATTGCACCCAGCACAGACTGTTCCCACCAAACCTGCCTGATCATGGTTTCCTTGATTCTGTGTTTCAAATGAAAATATGCATAGCTGCTTTTATATTCTGATTTGATAGTCCTTTCTGTATACTGACTATTAGCACTTTTCCCTGTTACAGCCTAAAATGCCTACAAACCAGAGAGGAGCAATGCTAACTATATGACCTGTCTTTCCAAGCAGCACCTCAGCTGGCTGTACAGCCAACTGCCTGAACAAACACACTCTAAAACGCAGTCAGGTTGACCTAAGTGCCTCAACTAATGAAATGAATGCTGCTTATGTTTCTTTTCCCCATGCTGGGGGTGACAGGGGAAAGGTTACTTGCACTACGCTCACATAGGAAAGACTGAAACAACCTGCAGTATGGACGTGAATGCTAAGTTCCTTTCATGACATATCAACCATACACCTCCAAATTATTCTGCATCCCTGCAGAACTGACCAAGGTTTTTGCTTGCATGTCCAGCATCCCATATTACAGTGACATGATGTCATCTGCTCGCTTAAGTGTACAGAACCAGGCACACACATTCATCTAATGGAATGACTCAAAGCTACAGCAGTTCATCCCTGCTTGTCAATGACATCAAGTTACAGAGATCTCATTATCTTGCAAGAGAAAATGTAAAGATTCAGTAATTCAGCATGAAATAATGATTTCTCTTCCCATCACCTGCTAGAGGGATGAGCTAGTAAGTTATCAAATGCCAAATAAAAACCACAGGTATGAATCCTTTATGAAAATTATCTACACCACACTGCGATGGCACTCCCCTTTAAGAGGAGCTGGACAAAGGTTCTTCCACGGGAACGACTCTGTGATAGACCCTGGGGAAGAAAAGCAGACCCCTAGAAAAGTTCTGTTAAGGGGCAGTACACTGGCAACCAGAGTAAATTAATATTTATAGGAATTTACACATAACTGTAGGTGGATAGTTTAGGTAGTTATAGATCGTTTGCCACCAGAATCTCCCATTCTCCAAAGGAGAAACAGCCTGGCAAGTCTAGGAAAAGGATATTAAGTCATGTCTTACAAAGCCCTGGACTGAATCTTCTTTTCTTCTGAAAACACAGATTTCCCTCTCAGCACAAACTCAACAAAACAAGAGTAAAAATGTGGGCTAGGCACTGAGCACCCACAACTAGGGGTGCTTTCTCAAGTGTCTCTAACTCCCTAAATTTACTGATTTAAGCAACTGGCCTTATATAGTTACTAGAAGTAATTAAAGAAAAAAAAGTTGTCCTTCCTTCTCCAGAATGCAAAAGCAGAAGACACAGATTACTTGCTGAAAATTTTAACATTACTATATCTCCCTGCCTCCCTCCACCCCACATGCACATTGAGGACACACTACAGCCGAGAAAGACACATTTATGTATGTGCATATTTAGTGGAATATAAATCAGGAACCATTACACAACCTCTCATCTTTCAGAATGCTTTTACGAATAAAGTTTACATAGAATTTTATAAAGTATATTCAAAACCATTACATCAAATACAAAATGCAGCATCTGAACGAAGGAAAATTACTTAATAACCTTCCTTATAAATGCATGTATGCTAAAAAAATTAACACATCAAAATAGCCAGAAAAGCAGGAGGCACAGGATGCAATTAACCTCTCTAACACTGTGGGAAAAGAAAAAGAAATTATTGAATAACTCTCATTTACTTCAGAGTAAAACTTCAAGGATGTCCACAGGGGACACAAAAGTGGAACGTGATGTACAAAAGATACTGTTAAGAGCCCAACATCCGAGATGTCCAGCGCCTGTTCCAGGGACAGTAGCTAGTTTTCTATCGTTCAGCTGACTGCCAGGCCAGCAAATGATCTTGATGAACGGTATATACTTCTGCTGCCTTTCCTAAAGGCACACATCTTCCTGGTCACATGTGCAACAAACTGCCTACATAGGCAAAAATACAGATACACGACTCTTCAAAGCACTTTATTATCCTCTCTTCTCCCAAATCCTGACATGCTAGCCCAGTGCTGTCTGACAGAATAAAGCAGCCAACAACAATCAGTGCTACCTTTATTTTTCTCTCACTGCTAGGAGATCCTGGAAGGATAGTGCCTCAAAGTTCAAGAGCAATTTTCCCAGGATGCCATGGAAACCAAGCTGAAGTAAAATATGTCTTTATTTTCTCATTGTCCGTATGGTCTGTTCAGACACAGATCCGATCAAGGAGTTTCTACTCTCTGCTCAAAGGCAAGTGGGGAGTAGAGCCTGAAAACTTCTAAATGACAAGGTCAGGCAACACAGAGGTGGTGTCAAGACTGAGAAATAAAAGGCATGCAATGCAGCTCAGCCTCCTGCAAGACTCAGCAGGGAGCTGGCCACAAGTCTTATGCTCAAAGACCAAAGATGAGGAACATCCAAAAGCAGCCCACGGAAATCATGAGCTAATAGCTTTGCTGGGAAACTTGCCCTGCAGTTCCCTACTCTCAACCAAACACCACAGCTTTCAGCAGCTCTGCATCTCACAAACGCTGAAGCAGTCTAACTGGAGGTAAGAAGAACCTAAGCAGGGAAAAACTGCCCCAAATCACATGTTCCAAAACAGCCATCAAAACCAATCACTCCCAGACGCCCTGTATCTAGTGATAGTGAAGATGACAAGTGTACAACAACAATCATAATGGCAGCTCTCTAAATACTAACCAAGGGGTGGGAGGAACCCAACAAAAAGGGAAAAAAAAGGAAAAAACAAAGCTCCACACAACAAAACCAAGAATAAAGAAAAACCTATTACCAGTTAATGTGAACCCACAAGCACTGAGAACGGGGATGTTTATGCTTTAAGAGGGCATTCTTGAAATACTAACTCATAATTCCTACACTGTTTTCATTTGTTACACTGTTATATCCAATAAAGGTTTTCTAACAGCTGCTGTTTCACATCTCTAGAAACCTAAACTACTCTATCAGGCAGTGGGTTGAGATGACACCCAGTGCATTTTCACAGGTTAATGCTGTACCATTCTTTACAGACCTGCAAATCAGAAATATCCAAGGACAAAATACCTACTTACGATGACCTATCCTTCACAATATTGGCAGATATATCCACAACAAATTGGTTTGTTAACAGCAGACAAATCTCACAGAAGATCATACTTTCAACAGACATTAAAAAATGACCTTTATCTCAAGCTCTCTAACCACTATTAATCACTGTAGGTGTGGTGAAAGCTTTCCCCACAAGCTAACAGGTACAGCTACCAAGCAAGGGCCAAGCCAAGTTATTTCTCCCGAGTAGTCCATCATCCTCCAAGTGGGTGAGTGGCTGATGCTACCACTTGCATGGGCTGTTTTGCAACTGATGGCCAGCTGAGAAAACACCAGATGTTTTGATTAACCTTCTCAAATTACTGTGTATTTGATGCAGTGAAGGGGAGAGATCAGCCCTTCAAGCTATTTGCCCACAGTCCTCAAAACCTATGTTAACTTGGCAAAAAGTTTACACTTAGAACAACAGTTACAGGATCTTTGAATACCTCATTTCAAACTGAACTTTCCTCTGGGCAGCCCCTATGAATTATACACCCATCTCAAGCAACCCAAGAAGAAAAACAGAGGTTATGTGCTATGAAGCGCTCAATGCAGGGAGGCCACCACAATTCCTGCTGCAGCCCAAGCCATGCACACCTGGCAGAAAACCAGTGAAGGAGAGAATACACTGATCTTGATCCATATCCCAAAAACCAGACTGTCTTTATGAAAAATTAAAGAAACACCGACTATTATATAGCTAAATCATAAGTGTTTCCTATAAGGAATTTCAAATCAAGTAAAAAGTTTGAGACTTAGAGAAAGCTTCCCCAAGCAACACACTGAGGCAGAGAACTGAATGGTATTTGTGACATCACTGTTTGCCAAAAAATACAAAATTATGTCTGACAATGACATCACCAACACTGACAATGGCCATATTTCATGATGAAAATAAAGAAAATTCACAACTAGCAAGGAAGCCATAAAAAGCCTTGAAGAGTTGCACTGTTCAGATGGAGTAAAGCAGTATTTTTAAAATACACTTTGCATGTTTGCTTATATATTATACTACTTTATATGCTTTTGGTAAGGCAAAATCAAGAAGGTAATAGCCAAAGTGCCTCACTAGAAGCCACCACACTCCTCAGGCCCAGAAGAGAACATGGGACTCTACAGCAGATACTGTCATCAGAAAATTGGAATATGGAGGAGACAACTCTAGAATAAGAACCAAAGTCACTTCCTGAGCTTTGCTGATGAGAGCATAGGCAGGAAGGATGTGTTAAGACCTTGGCCAAGTCCTGAAGTCTTTGACATCTTGCTCATGATCCACGCCCAAACAAGCATCTGAAGACCGTGCCCACAAGTGCTCTTGCCTCACATCCAATTGCTTAATAGGTAAAACATTTTCCCAGGACATCCAACAGTTTCTTTTCCTCACTCCATCTACCAGAAGTCAGCCCTGATCTACCACCACCTGCCCTCTGCTGAAGTGGCAGCTGCCCTGCTCTCTTTCTGTCCTACGGCAACCAAAAAGATGAGAGTTTCAAAGGCTCAAGGAACATTAACATTTAAGTTAACAAGTACATGGATTTTGCTGGAAGGAAAGCCGCTTAAATCCTTCTTGGAATGTCTGTGGTTGTTAGCCAAAACATTGAGGGGTTCCCAGAGGATCAACAAACACATCAGCACTCAACTCCAGTAAAAAAAAAGTGAACAGAATTACAGTATTTTTTAAATGACTGCCATTAACGCAGCTTGCACTAGGCAGAGCCCTTCTGTTTTCCTCCTGTATTCATCTAGTTGAGGCATACAGTGGACAACAACTTTTTGGGTACTAACTGTGTTTAGGCAAGGCACCAATCTGCTAGGCAGGTACGTGGGACAAACTGAACATTCAAAATTAAAATGCAAAGGAACTGAAAAATCTTTTATGTTACTGGTTTTGTGGAATTCATGGGTATGGACACATTTGAATTCCTTTCCCTTTTATGGGTGTTAAGTTTATATTCAAATTCCCCCCGCTGTAGCAGAAGGGGATATTTATGACATAAAGAGAGTAAAGAATTATCAATGAGCTTGGGTGACTGGAGCTGCGCTGCTGCAGGTTTATGAAAACACTGCAAGGTTCAGAAGCCACTCCTGAAAAATGTAGTTGGAGTGCGTGAGATGAACATTTGAGTAGCAGATTAGAGACAAGACTGAGTCAACCACCTGAGTCAAAAACCATTTTCAAACACAACTTTCTGTGTCACAAAGTTGCAAGACTCCACATCAGTTGATACAAGCCTTTCTCTCTCTCAAACCTTCAAAACTACAGCATGAGTTGAAATTAAGTATCAGAGGAACTCAACTTGAAGCCTTCCACAAAACTAACGGGAAGTAAAGACCAGTTCTGGGAGGTAACTCATTAATTGAGCTCAACAGTAATTTTGAAATTTTGCATTTAAACAAAAGTCAGTATGCTTCATTTGCACCAGGCTTTTCTCTATCCAGTACTCAAGAAAAGAACAAACCAGAACACCAAAAACCTGGCCTGTTTACCTGTAATTATTTGCAAGGTGAAAGTTTTCAACTCTAGTTCTAAGACTTGCTAGTACATTTTGTAATGAAAAGTCACAGTTTGGAAGATCTTTTCTGCACAAACGCTGAAGTCAGATTACTATGTAGCACTTGTTCAAGGGGATTTCCCCAACTTCATTGTTCTTCTGCCAATTTTAAAGCATATGCAGCGAGATGTGAACTTACTTCAGCTCCCGATTGTTCTCTTGTATCCTGCCAGTCAGCTTCAAACAATGCAACATGACAGAAGCCAAAGAAAGCCGTTCATGATGAGACTATGGCATTGTACACAGTAAATTTTAGAAGCTTCCCACCAATCAGCAGTGCAACTGAGTCAGAATAAGTGGGAAAAAAAAAAAAAAAACCACCAAAAAAACCCCCAAGTGGTAAACAAGACATGGGAAATTACTTTTATTAAATTAGCAGGTGTACATTACAAGCGGGATTAAATCAGTAGGGAGCCTATTAACCAGCTATTTGTGTTCAAAGCTGCAGCAGTAAAGGAATTGCAGTATCTTGTTTAGCCTATAAATTCTCCCTGGGCTAACAGCCTGAGCTACATATTTGGGAAGTTTTTCCTGTAAAATTGGGTGGAGGCTGTCAAAAAACATTTACACTAGTAAAAACAGCACTCAGGTGTTCTGTTATAGTACCAAGAAAACTAAAATGACTGCTTCTATGGAAGAAGAATATGAGAAGAAGAATCTTCATCACACTGAATAACTGGCCAGCTATAAAGGCATGAGTTACCACAGCAAGTTCAGGAACAGTTTAGTATAGACTGGGGCTGGAAAAAGACTAATTTCTTTACTGGAGAAAAAAAATAACTATTTATGAGATAATTTGGGCTCAGTATTGACAATAAAGCACAGTCCACATATTTTTTTAGAGCGACTAATACATCTTCTTAATGGCAGCATGAACTGTCAAGATGCAGGTATTTACTCTTCCTAGTCAGACCTTTCTACCAGAACCTACTGTGCAGCTAAGTTGCTAAATTAAACACAAGTAGCCTCAGCATAAGTTGCTAACCTGACAATGAATTGCATATTTAAAAAAAAAAAAAAAAAAAAATCAAGCAAGCGTTAACACTTACTTTAACACTTATTTAACCATTCACATTTTCACGCCCAAATTTGCTTTCACATCGCTGATACTCCAACAGCAAAACCACTTTCAGCTTACTCCCTAAACAACTAATACACCTTATAGCAGTGAAGGTGACATTATTACAATCCTTAAAGAAAAAAAAAAAAAAAAAAAAAAAAATCTCCATTTCTAGAGCAAATTAAAAACTTCGGTTACCTGGGAAAAGGCAGCAAAACCAAGGCCAGAATCCACATTCCCCTAGCCTTTCTCCAGAATTCGAGTTAGTACACAATTAATGTCCTCAGAATTCAACATTTCTTCCTCCTGACTCGAGAGACAAGCTCCTTTGAACTATACAGCATTTTGCTACTTGCTAAGTATCCTGCACATTTGTATTTTTACACCTTGACCTAGCACAAATGACATGCCAATACTCTCTGCCTGGCACACCAGCTCTAACAAATTATGTGGGTAAGTCACGTGGCTTCCTGAATTGCACGAGCTTAAAACTGGCAGCCCTAAGTATCTTTGTTTAATACTCTAAGACTTCCTTTTTCAGGATGACATCATTATAAGAGGCTGTAACCTGAGCTATGTCTACACTAAAGCTTAACCTCAGCTACAGCAATTCAGGCCTTACCACCAGCCACAGCTGTGCCACAAAACAAGTTAACAGTTATGTTTTAGTATTTGCAATTAAACCTCACTCAATTACACTTGAACACAATTGCTATTCTTAATTTCAGTAAAAAGCTTGTCTCATTCCACCCCCTGCCATGGGCAGGGACACCTTCCACTATTCCAGGCTGCTCCAAGCCCTGTCCAACCTGGCCTGGGACACTGCCAGGGATCCAGGGGCAGCCACAGCTGCTCTGTGCAACCTGTGCCCAGAGCACCCCCACCCTCACAGGGAACAATTTCTTCCCAATATCCCATCTAACCCTGCCCTCTGGCAGCGGGAAGCCATTCCCCCTTGTCCTGTCACTGCAGGCCCTTGTCCAATGTCCCTCTCTTGCAGTCCATTTATAAGGTAACCAAAGGGGCTCTGAGACATCCCTGGAGAAAGACTATTCCAGTAGGAAGTGGCAGTAGAGGAAAACTAAGCTATTAGAGGGGAGGAAAAAAAAAAAAAAGGCATTACCTTGTGCTCATATTAATCCTGTGTCCTAATTCCACACAAGAAATATAGCAACATTATGAATCAAATAGGAGAAAATGAATAAAATTTGCTTTTAGACTATAATGTGGAAATTATATTGAAAGGGTTAATAAAAGAAGAAATAACAGTATTTAACACGACAACGTTACAAATACTGCCATATTAATTGCTAAACTCAAGTTTAGACATCAAGTTTCAGTTCAGGGGGACTTGAAGTCAAACCTCATTTGAATTTTTATTTCCCACTGTATGTCCATGAAGCATCTAAATGTGTTCTGCAGCCTAAAGTTTGTCATTTTACATAATTAGGGCAGCATCCTTTTGTCTATAACCACATTCTTCCATCTTTTACAGAGTACAATATTTAAGTTCTACCATAATAATGGGATTGCAGAGTATAAGGGCAGTTTGATCTTCCTGCTGCATCTTTCCAATGAACACATATGAAGAATTCACAGCACTAGATATCACAAGGAGGAGCAAAAGATTAAGAAGTTAATCTTGGCCAATACTCCCCAAAATCTCAGCTGTTTCTTGCCATACTTCCAGAAAAGATTTCTTTGGCTTTGTCCCAAAGAAATTTTTTAAATGAAATTCCAACAAGAGAAAAGCAGAGGGAAAGTCTGCTTCATCCTCAATAATGCTGTCATGAAAAAAGGGAGTCAGTTTATCAAGAACCAACTTTTGAGCATATAATTCCTGTAATCTCAGCAATAAAAATAGTACTTCAGCGAACTTCGAAGCATTGTCTTAAGTATGTATACATATTTTTGAAAGCTTAAGATGTTCAACTGCAGTTTTCATGCATTTAGAGAACTAATTTACATCTAACTGAACGCATCCAGACTGACAAACACTACATGGTTTGAGGACATTGATTATATATTAAACTGTGATTAAGAACACGAGTCCATCCCCAGCTTGAATAGTGAATTATTCCATCTCTGCTATAAGCTATCAGATAGTGCCAAGTTTGTTTCTGGGAAAACAGGCTTCACCTCTGCCTGGATTGCAACTTTATTTTAGGATTTACTGTGCCAACTCAAGTGCCTACTGCTGTCCTCTTCACTAACTTGCTCATAGCTTAGTAGATGTTGGGAACTCTCCTAGAACAGTTCCCAGAGAAACTTTCCCTGCTCCCCACTTCAACTGCTGAAATAATCCATGTCCTATGGCTTTAACCTGAGAAGGAACAAAGGAGTACCTGCACTGCTCTCCTCTGAAGTAACCTATTTTGGGGAAAGATATTAAAGCCCGAAAACAATCTGTTCTAGAAGCCATATCAGCTTGACAACTCTGATCTACTAGTGATCAAAAGCAATTCCCAAAACTAGGTTACTGCATGCAGCTATGTGATCACTTTCCTGACAAATATCCCCAAGAAATTCAAGAAAACCTGCTAACTGGTAGAAGAGGGTTTGGGTTGTCTTTTTTTTAATAAAAACTGTGCTCTTTACACCTGAATTTACTTTTTACTCAGTTACATGAAGAAAAAGGCATCAGAAAGGCATGATTTTAAAAGATTTGTTTGTTTTCAAACAGCAGTTCCAAGCCAGTTTCCCCATGTTTGAACAGGACATCTCTTTGCCCAGTGTACTCCTGCTGTTAACTCTTGCGATCAGCACCTGTAAGTTCCATGTTCAGAGGCTGAGAGTAACTAATAGAGAGAGACAACCTTCAGAAAACCATTCAACATGTGCCGTAAGCCACGCAAAGGCCCCTTGTCTTATTCACAGGGGTAACTCACTGCAGGGAATGAGGAAAGGGCTGCAGGGCAAGCAACCAAAGGAACAACATTAATACAACAGAGAAACACAGCTTCTTTAAAGGGTTTTGATTGCGCCAAACGGCCTTGTTTTCATGTGTTTGATAAATTTTCATCAGATTCTGCAGTTTTAAGTACTAAGACATTGCAGAATACATCAGAAATACAGCAAAATTAAGATATACTGCATTTATTTCCCGGATACTTTAAGCAAGCCTAAGAGGAGAAGTTGTGTCAACAGCTTTACTCACTTGGGCATCAAGAGAGCAGTCTTTCAGGCTCAGAAGAAATATGGATATTTATTTCACAAAAAAACCCTAACCAAACAACAACCAAACCCAAAAACATTACAGCCTTCAGATCCAATTAATGTATGCTACTGTGTTTCTACATTCTTTAGGAAAGAATATCAGAAAGATATTCTGATTGCAACGCTTAAATAACAACACCTTATTTCCCCAGAAGAACCAGGGTGTGACCAATTCCATGGAAGCAATTAAAAAATATCTGCCTTCACTATTGGATGAAGTGAAAGCCATACAAGTATCACTTTAAAATATTTTAAATATTACTACTTCATCCTAAAAAGCTCAAAGAAGCACCAATGTTAATGAATTTGATCAGTAAGATCAGTGCTTCCAACAAATCACTTAATTCGGCTGAAGCTGCCTGCTTCACATCCCCAACACCCCCTCACAATCTCCCACAACCCCAAAACCACGGAACTCATTGTAGGGTTTTTTCTCTGATTCTGAAGGGTACAAAAATTCAGAATTCAACTCATATTGGAAGCAGAAGCCAGGTGCTCCAAAAAATCTAACTGTGGACTGTAAATTCCAAAGATCATTTACATTCTCACTCTCTAAGTCAAAATTGGGAAGCTGCAGAAAAACAAGTAAAAATAAGCTTCTAAAAATCATGGCAGAGAGAAGCTCTCCTCATGTTAAACAAGAGGGACAGAGAGCACATAGAAGACCAGACAGCACCAAAACTCTAACGGCAAAGCAGGCTGAAAACCAAGAATTTGACAGGACTATTAGCCCTTCCTCTGCTCTGAAAGCAACTGCTGCATTTCACCTGAGACTCTGAGGCACCAGCACACCAGCAGAAAGTCTCTGAGATGATATTTCAGAAAGCTGGTTTTTAAACCTTAGTTCAGCCAAAAATCTGTCAGAGTGCTTTTCATCAGCAGTCAACATTGCTCTGCTTCTGTGATGCAATTTAATATAAAGCAGCAGTAAAATCTACCTCCTCTGTAGGAACTAAGGCTTCCAACTAAAGCTGAGATTCAAGAGTTAACTACAGCTCCACGTACAGTATCAAAAACAACTTTATATAATAACTGTAATTAACTACTGCTATCAATGACAACAAAAACTTGTCCAAATTCAAGCTTCCCCTCCCTTGTATGTTGCTTTTAAATTTATTTCCAATTTTGAAAATACAGGAACTACAACAGTCCAGGTCAGTACTATCCCAAACTTGACCCAACCAAACTCTTTTATATTAGTTATAAATTATAAGGCACTTTACAAAGCAACTGGTTTTTTGTCTCATTTAAAGGAAGCAAAAATGGGGCATGAAGTATATTTTAAGACAGAAAAACAGCTGATCACACCAAAATACTGGGATGCTGAAACTAGTTGTGTTTCCATACTTTGGATTCCAATTCTCTGTGATGTTACCACTGAAAAAAACCTTTTTAAATATCAAAGATAAGACTATCCATATGCCAGCTGATTATTCACTACATGGCATGGTTTGGTTTGTTAAATGCTTGGATTTCAGCCATCACTAGTTACAAAGCATTTACAGACTGAGTTGTGAGGAACTGAGTCTAGTGGAAGATGCCTCTGCACAAGGCCACGGCAGGGGAGTCGGAGCTGGATGATCTTTAAGGTTCCTTTCAACCCAAACTATTCTAGGATTCTGAGATTCAAAAGAATAATCCAGGCTGGGAAGGAAGAAACTGCTCCACTAGAAGAAGGATGCTCACACTGTTCCTGCCTGCATCTTCTGCCCGTGTCAAAACTGCATGAGAGAGCATGAAGACAAGTTCTTAAATGCCACCAAATCCACTATGTATTCTAGAAAAGTGAACTCACGCGCCAACATTTAGTTTCAGAACACATAGGGATTATGTGATTAGAATCCCACTGGCTTGCTGGGAGGGTTCAGCAAGATAACTACAAATTACTTAAAGGGCTAGTGTCAAAAGGACTTCTGTACTTATTTAGCCTCTGCTCTAGATTACTGACCCACTTATGAAGAGCTAAGCAGTCCTGCTGTGCAATGCCAACACCCACTCCATCTGTTTGCTTCTGCTTTCTCAGAACCTCCATTAGTCTCATAATAAGTTGTGTTAATTACCACATGAGCAGCTTTTGTGTCGTACACACAGGATCAGCCTCCCTTAGTGTGCAGTCACCTTGACAAACAGCACAGGAGCAGAAGAAACCTGATTCAGCATGATTATCAATGACACGGTAAGAAATGCAGATTTCTGAGTAGGTGATTTAATACAACTTTTGTTCAAGATGCATCGCAGTTTTGTGAAAAGTCTGCGGGAGTTTAGATGCTTCAGGTTTCAAAGATGAAAAAGTATACTAGAGTTAAACATTGTATCAAACCCTCTGGAAATTTCCCAGGAGACCAGAAATTTGTTAAACTGCAATTGAAACTTTCTTTGAGGGAATAATGTAACAGTGACAAACTGAAGCGTCCCACTACAGTTGTCAATATCTACACCGAATTAAAAAGCAGTAGTAAGTAAAACTAAAGCTAGCTAAAAAAAGCCCAACACACACAAAAAACCCTCCCCAGGCAGAACAACATTTGGAAAGCCAGCCCAGCTGTCACATCAGAACTGCATCTCAGCAGCTCGGCACCACAAACTTCCTGCTGACTAGTAAGGAAAAAAGTTTCAAATTCAGCATTTTATTATTTATCCCTGCTGATCTGCAGATCTTTAAGACATTCATTAAAGTGGGTCTCAAGCAGTGGTTTCATTAACTTACTAAATCCAATAACAGAATCTCCAAGAAGTCATTACAGTACTGAGTTGACATTTGTTATTTCTTGGGAACCCAGACTACTGCTGTCAAAGTGAAGTAATATCAACAATACAAAACCCAGCTATGAAATTCAAAAATTCTATATGGCACTGCTGGCAACCCTGATATCACCCTGCCCCTTAATGCCAAAAGCATTTTTCAGTTTAAAATTAAACCCTGTATAATAGCCAACACCACCTGAAGAACTCTTCCTGGCTTACTCCTAGGATACTCTAGAGGAGTAAAATCCAGGTCCAGTTCTTTTTACAGCTGAGTAGAGGACAGAGAACAACAAGAACTGCTGGTCACAGAATATCTGTATTCCATTTCAAAGAACTATTTATTATGTCTACTTTAGCACAACAGGTCATGCAAGCATACGCCAGTCTACTATGAGTATTGGAATATGTATTGGAATACTGTTTGTATCTTCCAACAAAATTCATTGTAGACATCTATTTTTCAGAAGGAGCAATATCTACTGCTCTAATGTCCATAAAGGAGAGCTGTATAAAATTCAAGAGCTCTAGAACCTAGATACACATTTTATATCTAGTGTGTTTAACTTCCGTCATATGAAAACATCTTCCAATTAAGCACTTCATCTTAGTCTCAGTAAAGACTTGCTAAATACATGGAGTCATCTCAAGAAATATATATCCTTAAGGGATCCAATCTTAGCCTGCTGATAATACACTAAGCCAAGAAAGTGCTGATGTCTTTTAATCAATTGTTTTCATCTGGCAAAAGAAAGAAAGCAGAAGGGAAAGCCAGAAATTTTGGGATATACTCTAGGGAAGAAAATACAAGCAGAGGGCAGCATTAGAAACAAAAGGTGAACAGAAAAGAGGGAAAGAAAAAAAAAAGGGAATTAAAATAAACCAGTCATTCATTCAGGGCATACTCATGACTTTCCCAGATAGCTGCGTCAAATCGAAAACAGAATGCTGAAGCCATCATCAGATAACAGCTACAACACATTTGATATATGGAATCATTAGCGACACCAGTCAAATCTAGTTGGCACTATGATTAATACAAAGTTTAAAAGTAGCTGGGATAAATGTGCTAATACAGAAATGAAGTTCATAAACCAGATGTAGTTCCTCTCCCCTACAAATAATTTTAGTGTCAAGTGACTGAACTGCCCAGAAAAGTGAGACCCTCTAACTTTTTCAGGGAAAAATACACCTGTGAAGTGATTTGAAACTTCTGTCATACACACTGAGCTCGCCCAGGCACCCCAGTAGGATTTCATGAATCAAGAGCAGACTGCAATGTACTTACAAACATAACCCTTGCTCTCGCACAGCAGTTGCTATGAATTAAGCTGGGAAAGTCAAAGGGGTAGAATGCAAGTTGTTTATCTAAATGTTTATACATATCAGCTGCAGAAGAGCAATTCTAGAAATACCCCAAGTTATTAAGCAAAAACCGTTTTCATTAAAAAATAACAATAGTTACAGTAAATAAACCGGTCTTCAGACAACCTGCCTCCAAGGATACAATCTCCCTTCAAAAGGGAAGATGGAGGCAGCTTGTACAATTTAAACTAGGAGATATAACTGAAAATAATTAGATTACTGAAGTGTTGACCAAGGAAAAACTAGTCTTTTGGTATTTTTTAAAGTGTTGGCTCAAGCACACCCCCCCTCCCCAAGTGCAGACAGGGTTATCAAATAAAAGCATAAGGCAGTGCTACAAACTAAGAGCAGTGTTAAACATCATCAGCATACACACAAACAGGACCCTACATATCAATGAAAACTGAAAAATAATGAAATTGTGGTTTCACAAAGCAAGTGATTCAGCTATAAGCAAGCACTGCATTAATCCAATACAGGTTTTCAGTAATTTTATAGAATCAAAAGCATGCAATTGTTTTTTTAGTCATGTTCACAGAAGGTCTGAGCATCCATTTAGTAATTTCCTAAGTGGCTGTAACAATTTCAAATACAACAGCACTTACCTTGGTATTGTCACACATTTTGTATTGCAGTTCTGAGTGGTAATTGCCTTCTCAAGCTCATCCAGCTGTCCTGTTTTCTTTAGCTTCTTCACCAAGCTTTTCACTGCTTTCTCACACCACTTTTCCTCTTGACCATTCTGCTCACCACCGCCAGCCCCTGCAGTGCCACCAGCGGATTTTTTCCACCCCAGAAGTCTCTTCACAACAGGTGGAGTGAATGGCAATATGGACATGACTTTCACCAGACAGGACACTCAGCAGACAACGGATTGGAGATTCTGTTTGATCCCTAAAAACACAAACCAAAACAAGAGACACGTTAGCACTGAGGTTTCACAAGATACAAATAGCTGTCTGCCTTAGGATTTTTCACTGCCAAATGCCACAGGAGACTGCATCCCCCCAAAAAAGACAGATAAATAGCTCGGAAGTAGTCTGTATATCATGTTTAGGTACTTCATCAATAAAGATCAAGTTTGCTGTAAACACTTCAACAGGTAACACAGACCAAGATTACTGCTGGAATAGAAAACGAATTTTTTCTCAAGTCTTTCCTGACTAAAGCAAACTTCAGCAAATACAGAAGGTAACTTGAGTATAGCTTTGTACCTAGGCTAGCTGGTTTTACTAATTTATTAATATTTTCCACAAGTGACTGACAAATTGCATACACATAGATGCACGTTCTGCCCATTTCTAAATTAATTTAGCAGGTGAAATTGTGCTTGGAAGGTGATTTAGTCATTATGGCTTGACAGAAACCTTCCAAGAGCCAACCGTTTCACAAACCTTCTCTCATTTAGTCATGTTTTAAATAACGACCCATTTTTTTTCCATGTGGGACACCAATTTCAAATTTCCCCTAAGTCTAGTAATAAGCCTATTCCCCTCTGAAATTCAGTGGCCCACGGATAACGAATCTCCTCAGCTGGCAGCCCTTAAAATCAAATCTTTCAAAATTCACTGAAGGAAAATCTTAGTTTACAGGCATCAGGGTAGTAGAACTGTCTGTTTTCAATTTTGATAGCCTTTCATTCAGTATAACTACCTGATCAGGATATTAATATAAAATTAAATATTAAAAAGGATGCTGAAACTGGAGCTATGTTTAGCATCCACTGCAGTACGCACTTCAAATAATTTAAAAGAGAAACGACAGCCACTTAGAAAAAAGCATCTTGCTTTCGCAGCTTCCATTAAGCTGGTTTTAGGCATTAAAATAAAATACCTGAAATCAACAGGCAGACAGCTGTTAGAAATTGCTCAAGGATGGTCCTATGGATGGAAGCACATCCTTGATTCAAAAATGATCCTATTTCCAGGCAACAAATGGGTATTTGAACTCCAGAGAGTTCCCATATTCCCAAGCTGTGTAAGTTAGTTCGGTCAGCTGAAAACACCTTGTTTTAGCTAAAAGCTAACACTACCTTCAGGCTACTTGATCTGAGAATTGAAGGCAGCTTACGTGCCTCTCCAAACTGCACAGGCACACTCCCCACGTCTCTCCAAAATACACCAACTTCATCTTACTGAAGTCTCCCACCAGCACAGCAGCGTGATTCGAGGTACTTCAGGCTACAGCATTTATGGCTAATTTATGCCTTGTCACATTTTTGCAGTTTCAGTGAGGGCCAAGTCAACAAACACTAGATTATATTCTGCAGGTAATTTAAGTCATAACTTTGCAACTTCCACAAAACAGAACAACATTCAGTAGGCATGACATTTCAGTTTCAAATAAATCACGCCTCCATAAACTGGCTTCTCAGGGCACCCAAAAATATGACTGAAGCAAGCAATGTGGTTTTCTGGGGTCAAGGAGACAGAGGTTCTAATTAACAGGGACCAAGATCAACACTGATAATTTCATGCAAGTAATTGAAAATACTCCATCCTAAATGACAAAATCACTGAGTGGTTTGGGAAGGGACTGCTCAAAATCATCTTGCTGCACCCTCTGCCATGGGCAGGGACATTTTCCACTATCCCAGGTTGCTCAGAGCTCCATCCAGCCTGGCCTGCAACAATTCCAGAGACAGGGCAGCCACAGCTTCTCCTGTGCCAGGACCCAACTACCTTCAGAGGCAAGAACTTCTTCCTTATAACCAATCCAGATCAACCCTCTCTCAGTTTTAAACTGCAGCACATTTTTTTTGTCAGTAGAGGCCCTGGTAAAAAGTTAAAGCATTTATTTTCACACAAGACTATAAAGAAAATTCCTTTTTCCAATAACATGAAACAGTTGAATTGTCCCCAACAGCTCCAGCTGCAGGTTTCACTGAGCATTGCATTGGAGGCCTGGCTACAGCAAACAAGAAAAATAAACTGAATAGACAACATTTTTTAATGAAACACTGACATGGACACTCAGGGTGCAGTATCATAAGGAATCAAGCCAACACAATTGCTTCTTCCTACAGGAAGCCCAGATGTCCCGCCTTTCTTTCCTGTGGCACCATCTACTCAGCACCAGTGCTAACGCTCTTCCACAAAAATTCAGCCAGGTAAGACTAAAAACCCATCAATTTTCCGGGTTTTTTGCCAAGTTAGTTCAAGCTAACAAGCTGCTCACACATTGTATTGATACACTGCAAGCAATGTCAGATGAATTACAGGAGTGTGGAAAGAGAACTCTAGCCCCAGACTTCAGCAGCAGCGCTAGTGTTGACTGCATAGCTAGAAATGTGCTTCACTTTAAATCATTTATTTTGGTGACAAAGCCAAATTAAGCAGCCTGACATGTTCTGAACCATTTGAGGGCCTTGCAGTGAGACACATTAGACCCCAAATGAGTACAGCAAGCAGCTCCAGAGATTAAATGGGCTGGCTTACATGGCCACCATTGGTTGAAGAAACACACTGTTTCTAAAACAGGGAGCCAAGAGTCACCGGGAGCTTTATAAAAATACTGCAGCCTTTGAGCAAGGCCAGCACTGGGTGCTTCAGAGGCACATGCAAGAAATTCAGGAAGACTGAACAAAAGGAGACAACCTCTTTGGCTTTTAAGACCCTGTTTCAAAGAGCAGCAATTGATGGTAGGTATAGCATCCGAACACTAAATTCAGTGCTGACAGATGTAGGCAATCAAGTACCACTATCATTGCTGATCCACACACCAATTCTTATCTGAGTATTTTCTGTTCTTTAGCTTCAAATTTGACACCTTTCAGTGCAACAGAATACTCCTTTGACTGTCAGCCTTATAAAACACAGACTTCAGAAAGGTCTCATTTACCACCAAGGTGGTAAACAGCCTCTTTCGGAGCTTATTCTTCCAGGCCCTCCAAACATTCTCAATGCTTTTATACAAATTTTCAGCTTTTTAATACTCCCAGTGATGAGGTGCTCAGTTTTGCAGTATTCTCTCCCCTAAGAATGACATATAATTTTCTGTATTCTCTGGTGGTTTGCCTTTTTTTTTTTTAACAAAGATTTGCCTTTCTGCTTCAAATGCACATTGAGTAACTTACTTAAGTCTTGGAGCACTACAGAATTTAGAAATTCCATACATTTCCATTTTTCTCTATACTTGAACACTCATATTATTTTGACAGACTCCGAGGAAAATAAATTTTTAAAAAAATCTCTTTTCACATTTCCAAAAGACCGTAGGCTCAGACCCAACTAATGAAAAATTTCCAGATACCACACCCAATTTTATACAGTTGTCTTACAGATGCGTGCTCTTACAGCTTCTGCAGAAGATGTCAGAAAGCACAAACTGATCTGTTAATTCCATAAAAATTAGCTGTAAAAAAACCCACCAAAACACCAAGAGACACATTTAAAGAGCCCTTTCTAGAAAAAATTATTTTTGCAGCTTAGCAGCTACTTAAACACAACATACATCACAGCTGCAGGCTAGGAGTCTGGGAGGCCTAAACTAACTTCCTTCTAGCTACTGTTCTGCCATGTCAGGGATTTGCCAGGAGTTATCAATAAGAATTTCAGTAAGTTATTCCAGTAGTGGCCCTGTATCTTTCAAAGGGTGAGCAGAGAGAATGTGACACAAGTAGGACAGGACTTCATTCAGCTTAATACTTCAGCCAATTGCGATGAGTACTCACACGAGAGTTTTACAGCCAGCTTAATTTATGAAAAAAAGTGGCTCTGCCCCAAGCCTAGAGAAGATAGTGCAAACTGCAAGGCACGAGTGGGCTGAATTATGAGCAATTTGGATAAATGGAGATTTTGCAATGAAAAAGCAGCAATGGTGCATCCAGCCTAGTGCTCCAATGGCTCATAAAGTGGCAAAAGCACATGCCACTCAAGGAAAGCATCTGAACCTGGCTGTTTTCTGTGGTCCACTCTCCTCATAATCCTCCAGCAATTCAAACTGTTACAAAGCAAAATTAAAGGCTACATTTCTACTGAGTCCTGTCAGAAGCCATTTACGGACTTGCTGTCCACAAATCCTTCTAGCCACCTTTTTGAATATGCCTTCACAACCTCTTGTGGCAGACTGCACTAGTATTTAACTGTCCACTGTTAAAAGAACTACTTTTAGTAATTTAATTTATTCCCTTCCTGGTTTCAGAAAGCCACTCTTGTTCTACCACCGCAAACTCTGCTGAAGAACTACTTGTAGTCACCTGGTCTGCAAGCTTCACAACCCTGTACACTGGAATCACATTCCTCCATCAAACGAGAGGGCTCTCAGCATCTAGTCACAAAGAAACTATCTGAACATGGCTCACAGAGTTTGGGATGCCCTGCTGGACAGATGCCAAGCCTGAAAGCTCTACTTCTTCAATTAAATTACAAGTACTTGAAGACACTGCATAAAGACTAATCTAAGGACCACAGGAAAAAAAAAATATATATCAGCCTAAGGTTATCTTTGCACTTATCCCTTTGGTCATATTATCCTAAAGCTCCCAACATTATAATTAAAATAAAAAGTACAAAGAAATTTACACCTCCTGAGGAGCTGGAGATAGAAGGCATGGTGCAGAACATCTGTCAGGAGCTCAATTAAAAATAAGGAGTCCTAGACCTGTGTTGGGTTCTAACTGTACCCGCCCAGATGGTATCAGAAACTCCTTGTTTATACCAGTGGGTTTAGGAGTCACTGCTAAAGCTCATTTTTGTCCAGCAAATCCCATTTCTATTCAGCAATTACAACTTTTACCTTTAAAGGGATACAGTAATAGAAGAAGCTTTGATCTAAAGAACAATAGCTGCATACACTGCCACAGCTGACACTTCCCCCTTCCTAAAAACATTCCTCTAGATTTTTGCCTGGTACACATTCTTCATCCACTTAAAAAAAGTGTTCTTACCCAAATGCACACAGAACACAGTCTTTATCAATGCTGCAAGAAAACATTTCCACATTGCTAAAATGGCCTCAGATTAAATAAATGCTGAATATGTAACACCCCCTCTTACTTGAAGTGGTTTTTTGTGACTCCCTGTAGTTTACAGCCAACCTCCTCAAAAAACGGAGTACTCACAGCCTTTGCTTTTAAAAGAAGCTCATATATGTTTCACCACCACTTACTCTTTGCACCAGGATCCCTTTGCTCTCTTCTGCTTAGACCCAATGGCATGGCCCAAATCTCATCTTTTTGTTTCCTTGCCTGTACTACTTCCAATATCCACTACAACACACCAAGATTCAGGGACTCTGTGAGTAACTGTAGGGAGATTTTCAAAATCCCTTTCCAAGCTCTAAGCTCAACTTTAGTGGAATTAGTAGTATCAAGTCAGTGGTGTGTTTTCCACAGCAGAAGACTTCTATTTCATCCCCTTCCATCCCAAGTCCACTTCTGGACTGTGCCTTAAAACTGCAGTTACAGATACTCAGGGAGTACTCGCTGTTAACCAGAAAGGTACAAAAGCTCCTCTAGATTGCTGGAACACAGTGAGCATGTGCTGTTACTCCCAACAGTTTAAGACTGGAAAAGCTACAAATTGCCTAACTTTGGTGGTATTTGTTTCATCTCTGCCCCCACAGCATATCTCTGCTCCCCGATGCACACATGTTTCTATAGTTGGTCAAACAGTGTCATAGTTGGCAACTTCTAAAGTCAAAGTTTGAGTCATGTCTGCTATTATTCCATTCTACTGTGGTTCTCTGGAACAAGTATTAAATATTAAGCTCATGATCCCAGCAATAACTAAGCACAAAAGATGAAGAAAACCTTAAGGGCAGCATGCTAGCAGACTAAAATCTTCAAGGGAAATTTTCCTTTCCCAAGTGTCTGGAACATACTATAAACACACTGGTGCTACCAAAAATATCGAGTGATTTCTGGCTAATTTATTCTAAAGCCTTATGCAACATATTTCATATCAGTCTGCTTATTCATCTTAAACTTGAAATAAAAGAAATCTGATCTCTCCTGGTTTTACTAGAAGTATTCTGACTTAGAAGAATTTCATTTGCAAGAGCTCTTCTGGAATAAAGAGGACAGAAGTTAAGCTCCTGAGGAAAGAAGATCGAGGAAAATAATTTGTGGTATTTGAGAGAAAGTCTACAAGCTCATTTCCTCCCTATTTTAGTCCCATTTTTGAGATTTTTTTAGAGGCAATGTTTTTTTCATTAATCCTGGAATCTGGACAAGATTCTTTTATCAATTTCACCAAGAGCACAATGTGCACCTGAATTCAGCATGAACTTCAAACTAAAGTCAGTCTTTTCCACTTTAGACAGAATACACTCTAACTTAAATCACTCACTGGAAAGGACAAGGGAAGTCTACTGTACCCACCACTCCTTCAAAAACTGCCTTTCCAGATTCCAGAAGGGCTAACTCTTTCATTTTCCAAACAGACACCTGGCTTTGTGATACCCTTCTGAAGAACCATCACCAAAAAACCTAAAGTGCTATGGTGCTCATTCTTACCTCCTCATACTCAGGTCAGAGTAGGGCAGCAGACCCTTACCGGGGTTCGGGTGTTAGGGTTTGGTTTTTCCTTTGGAAGGGGGGTTCAGCCCCACTGAACAATGCCCTCAGAGTCCAGTTTAGGTTTTCAGCCCATCAGCCCAGCAGGGAGGGTGGCTCTGGCGAGCTCCCATCCCAAGGAGCCAGCTCAGCTCAGAGACCAGAGCTCCGAGCAGCAAGACCAAGGTCCTGGCTCTCTTGACACAGGCTGATGAAGTTCAAGGCTGTGATGATGCCTGTGACCTTGGAGGGCAGGAGGAGCAAAGGGATTTCCTCCTCTGGGCCAGCTTTAGAGTGAGAAACTGAAACATGCCTATACAGGGACTCAATTTACACGTTCATTTTTAAGTTTACCATTGCAATGCATCTTGAAACTCTACAAAACCGTACTCACTGAAAACACAGTTACTCGCCTATTATGATTGTCTATCTTGCTAACTCCATGAAGTTTGCTTATTAATCAAATTAGAAAACTCAAATTTCTCATACATAGAACTAAACAAGCATGACCCTGACCTTAAAAAATCTTGGGAAGCTGGATTTTTCTTCAATTACTAAGGGCTACCTCAAATTGTAGCCAATGCAGTAATGAAAACATGTATTGCTATTAAAAAATCAGCACTCCATCTAACACATGCACTCATGGCATACTAAAATTCCCTCCAACAGGAGAAGGAAGAGTTGCTGCTCTTACTGACCTTTGACTAAACTACTGGAGGGCCCAGAGTATTTTAGCAATGCTCCTAAAATGCAGAAGAGGAAAACTGCTACAACTGAAGTTGGCCAATCCACCTGTCTTTACAAAGATGCAAAATTCTTTCAATTATTTTGTATTATAAACAACAGAGTACTCCTTCTTAAAACTCAAAAGACATTAACAGCCCCAGAAAAGCAGTGACTAAGCACTTCAAACCACAGCAGTTTATGCCCTTCTCACCTCACTAATTTTGACTAAAATTTTCCATGTGCAACAGGCAAGTGTCAGCTTCATTGTTTTAGAAAATAAATACTCCTGGGCTAAATTTGACAGGAATATTCACAGAGCTGCTATTAGTTACCTAGGTACCTGTTTCAGTTTATAGCTTAGCAGCTCCTCCACCTTGTTAAAGCCCAAACAACTGCATTTAACAATCAGTTAATGCAAGCTCGCTTTCAGTACAGGCCTAGTGCTCCCCAGACAAGCCAGCCCCCACCCCCTTGGTAAGCAGGCTTCCATTATGTTATGTATCTGATGTTAACCTTTTATTGCTCCAGGGTTTTAAACCAAGCTCAAGCCCCAGACTAATCTAATGGGAGATTCGGGAGCTCCTCTCCTGCTGTCTCTGCTTGGTCTTACTTCACACTGTGGCTGTCACACACGTAATCAGAGTAAAAAGTCACCTGGAACGAAGGCTACTGTTTGCCACGGAGTTTCTGTTACTGGAAGTAGAGAGGAATGTTTAGGAAGGTTTTCTGCAGTAGCCAATTTCTTCTAGCCCAGAGAATATTGAGCACAGGGCTGCCTGTTCTCTCCATTCTATTACAAAAACCTAATCCCATCGCATGACCTGCAGCAATTCAGTTTAACAAATCAACAATTACAAATATTTTGGCAAAGTAAGCTTAGGTATTGTTTGCCTCTCGGCACAGTTCACAACCAGTTTATGGCTTTATGATAAAAGTCATTAAATCCAATCTGAAAAGCAGAATTTACAGCTCACTTAGCAAGTCAGGCCCATAAATGGATGCTTTCAATTACAGGGCATTTACATGCACAACCATTAAGGCAGCATTGAATGCACTTGAAAACTCTGGAATACTTTTTATAATAATTAAAACTTTGCGTACTGTTCTTTATACAAACAAAACTTAGGAATTTGCTTCAGTCTCAAGCAGAGCTCAGATTCATTGTTACCCGGAACATACTACAAAGCCTGCTCTCCCAGTACTTTTGTGAGAAAGGGATTAGAAAGATGGAAACAAGGTTTGTTTTTCAAAGTTGCCCTCAGTAGCAGGGAGGGTTTTTTGAGCTCAAATAAACTCAGTTATATCAACTGGTGCTAAAACTTCTGAAAGATCAGGTGGAACAGGAAGATGAAGGACGACCCAGGGAGAGCCTTTCATTTGGAGATTTGCTGCACAATTCCAGCGTATTTGATTTTGTTGGTGAATCTAGCTGCTGGGTGGAAGGAAACAAGAAAACAGTTCAGAGACCAATTCTTTAACCTCATTTTTTCAATTGTCCTGTTTCTTTTACTGGTTAAACAGAACCTCGGGAAAGCTGATGAATTCCTCTCCAAGGTTCTGTCATGCATGTCCAGCCTCTTCAATAAAGAAAACTGGATCTTCAAACACTTACACTGCTTTTGGTGATTGTCAGTGTATATGACCCACACAACTGAAGAACAACAATCAGCTGCCAGGGTCCTCTTCCCAACACCCCAACGTGCAGTTCAACATATGCCCAGACTCATCTTTAAGTGGAAACCACCTCAAGCAAGACCCTCCCCTTCCACTTCTGAAAGGCATTTGTAACTAATGTTATCTTTCATCATGATAGTGCTAAGCAAAGGGGGGGAAGGGACTTCGCAAACACCTCCTTTACTCACACTCTCATCCCCCTCGAATTCACCGGGGCTTGTAAATGTTAGAAGTTTGAAGGCTGTGCCCCAGAACGAGCACACAAACAACCCGCTCACGCACCAACACCTTGACAAGGCACGAGAAAATCTAAACAAGCAACCTTGCCCTGTTGGCCTCTCACCTCAACCGGAGGGTGTTTCTTTTCCAAACTGGAGAACAGAGCAGCGACTAATCGGTCCCTCACTACAGAGTCCAGCCCCCACAGAAATAATGCCATGAATCAATCTGAAAGTACAGCTCTCCAGGCTAAGACAGAACGCTTGAGAAAAGGCAAACCTGCTGTTACCTGCGGTCTCCTTACAAGCTGCTATTATAAACCTCTCGCTGCCGATGGAATCTGACTCGTTTACACCGGTGGACTGTGATAGCACGAGCTCCACACACAGCGTACACAGGCTGCAGTTTTTTGGAGACAAACAAACTTTTTCCTAATGCTATACCGCTCGCTAGCATTTGAAAAGAGCACAAGACACGTGTTGGGTTTTTCTCAGTCAGAAACTGTGATGGACAACCAAAGAGGCACAAGACCAGCCTGCAGCCTGAATCCCAGCTGCTCAACAGCTCTCCACAATCATCACAAGAGCTCTTCACTCATTCACACGCTTTTTTTCCATTCTTTTATTTCCCCAGAGTGAAGACCGAAAGATCATGCTGTATTGCACTTCTCTTCCCCTCCACTCTCCACAAAAAGAAAAAAAAAAAAAACAAACCAAGCCCTACAAGCAGGAACTCCACAACTCTGCAGCAGCACCACCAACCACTTGCCCTTATCACTACACAGCTTTCCCCGTGCTCTTATCGAGATGGATGAGGCACCCACCAGGTTGTGTTTGTTTACAAACAACACCCAGTGATGGAGCTGCCACTGCTTCTCTGGGCAACCTCTGTCAGTCCCTCATTACCTTTGCAGGGAGGAATTTCTCTCCAGTATCCCACCTACCCCTGCCCTCTGACAACACACAGGTTGGTGCAGCATTTAAGGCGTGAATAAAACCAGTAATCTCAAGTCCCGTCTCACGCAGCCTGGGTGTATTTTACACCCGCGGCTCTGCAGATAAGGAGAGGGGACAGACAAAAGGATGAGATGAAGCCCCGCAATCCCAAACGCAAATTCCTAGCTCCAAACACAACTGCCTCACCCCACACCGATCCCAACTTTCTCCTCCAAAACTCCAGGGAGTTTCGCACACCTAACCCCGACTGCACATCCAGGAGGCACATGGGGGTGGTCCTGTGCAGCGCTAAGAGCTGGACGCGATGATCCTCGCGGGTCCCTTCCAGCTCGGGATATTCTGCGGACGCCTGCAAGGAAAACACACCGGGCACGGAGGGAGGGAGCGGGGGAGAGAAGGAGCAGCACAACTTCTTTATTCCCCCTCCCCTCACCCACACATACACACGGGCGGCACAGCGCGGCCCACCCACCACAGCCCAGGTGTAATGCCGGCGGGAACAGGATAACCCAGCCCGGGTCCCACCACAACAAAAAGGGCGAGGACGTAGGGAGGCGCCCCCGGCCCCGCCGGGACCAGGCCCGGACGGTTCTTCACGGCCCGCGCAGCGCCAGCGAGGCGACCCTGCCCATGGGGAAGAGACCGCGGACCCGGCACCCATCAGCACCTACCGGGAACCACCCGGATCCGCCGAGAGCCACCGCTCCTTCCTCCCCTTCTTCCTCCTCTCCCCTTCCTTATGCTCCTCCGTCTCCCCGAGTGCTGTGCGGCCGCCGCCTCTTCCCTCAGCGTTACCTCCTCTGAGGGCCCGCCCCCGAGCCGCCACGCCCCCGCCGCTGGGCGGGGAAGACCCCCATTGGCCACATTCATCGTCTCTTTATTGAACCGCACTACAATTGGTCCTAGAGTCTAATTGGCAGTTAGAACCGCCAATAGAGTGCCGGCAGTATTAAAAAAAATAGACAAGGGAAGGGTGGGTGGGAGAAACAGGCGCGAGGCGAAGGGAGGCGGGTCGAGGTCGCAGCGTTCATTGGCTGAATCGGCTGTCAGTCACGGCCCGCGCGCCCGCCGCGGGAGGTTGATCGGGGCCCATCGGAGGTTTGGCTGAGCTGCAGCAGCGCAGCCGCACTGCGGTGCCGCGCGGGGCTCGGTATCCTTCCGCGCGAGCACGGTGCGAGGCGAGAAAAAGTGCCTCGATTCCTGGTGGGAATTGCAGCTGGACTCCAGCTGGGGTCTGCACGGGTGGGCGATGGCACCTGGCTTCTACCGGCAATAGTGTGACACCACGACCAGGGCAGCGACCGCCACCCTGTGCCGGCACCGCTGAGGCACCTCCAGTGCTGGGGACAGCTCTGCGCCCCTCAGGACAAGAGAGACACCGAGGGGCTGGAGCGTGTCCAGGGCAGGGAAGGGAGCTGGGGAAGGGGCTGGAGCCCCAGGAGAGGCTGAGGGAGCTGGGAAAGGGGCTGAGCCTGGAGAAAAGGAGGCTCAGGGGGAACCTTGTGGCTCTGCACAACTCCCTGACAGGAGGGGACAGCCGGGGGGGTCGGGCTGTGCTCCCAGGGAACAGGGACAGGAGGAGAGGGAACGGCCTCAGGCGAAGTTGAGGTTGAACACTGGGGAAAATTCCTTATGGAAAGGGCTGTCCGGCCCTGGCAGAGCTGCTCAAGGCAGCTGTGGTGGGAGTCCCCATCCCTGGAGGGATTTAAAAGCCGTGTGGCACCTGGGGACAGGGGTCAGTGGTGGCCTGGGCAGTGCTGGTGTCACAGCTGGACTCACTGGTCCCTGGAGGGCTTCTCCAGCCTAAACGATTGTGTGGTTCTGAATAGATTCAAAATGCTCAAAGCTCCATCACCCACAATGGCACAACAGTTCCAGGCCAGGGGTCCCGAGGTGTGACACGGACACAAGGCAGCTCCCCAGCCTTCCCAGCCTCCCTCTGCTGCCTGCACCCCATACTCGGTAACTCTTAACACTGCGGTTTCCCCCAGTATGTTGGTGTTTTGGGTTTTGTTTTTTTTTTTTTTTTAAGCTACTGCCTTCAGTAGTCTCTGCAAAGCTTTAACCACTTGTGTTGAGGTAATGGTGAAAGGTAACCAAATTCCTGTCCCTCAACAGGGTCACCACAAGGGAATCACAGCCTGTTGAATGCTTGGGGACCCGTCAGTCAGTGACACCCGTGGCTGTTCTGTCTGCAAAGACCCGTGCAGTGATGCCCAGCAGGTTCCCTGAGGCTGTTCAGCCTGGAAAAGAGAAGTTTCCGTGGAGACCTCACAGCACCTTACAGTATCCAAAAGGGCCCACAAGGAAGCCAGAGAGGGTCTCTCTATCAGGAACTGCGGTGACAGGACAAGGGGAAATGGGTAGAAATTGAAAGAAGGAATCTTTAGGTTAGGTATTATAATGAAATTCTGTGCTATAAGGGTGGTGAGACACTGGGACACGCTGCCCAAGGAGGTTGTGGATGCCCCAACCCTGGAAGTGCTCAAAGCCAGGTTGGATGGGGCTTGGTCTAGTGGAAGGTGTCCCTGCACATGGCAGTGGGGGTCAGGACTAGATGAACTCTGTGGTCACTTCCAGCCCCTCAACATTCTATGATTGTATGAGTGGTGAAGCCACAAGGTGGGAGTTTAATGGAGTTTTTAGGGGTGAGAAGGTCAGTTCTGGATTTGCTGTAAGGCTCTCGGAGGTCCTCTGGGTTTTTTTGCCTTTTTGATACTTTGGTGTATATCGTATATCTCCAAGCCACTTCCTTTACACCTGAGGTCACACCTCCCTAACACAGCAGTTGTCTCCCCAGAGTCATGCTCATCTTTTAGGCTGAAAGGGTTTCTGCACTCAGTGGTGTAGGTGTTATGATTCAGAGTCTTGGGCACAGGTCCCATCTCAACAGGGATGTTATTCCCAGGAGCCAGGTGAGACGCCTCACAATCTTTAGCCCTTCTACAGAATGTGGACTCACAGAAATCCCCCTCTTGCCTCTTCTGTGCCTCGATTTTTCCCAGCTTGAAGCAGCCATGTGGCTTAATTTTTTGGTAACATTTTCTCCCAGTTCCAAATGTTTGAGATTGAAGCTGGTCATGAAATTAACAGCAAAGTGAAATGGAGAAGATTCCCTCTGCAGACAAAGAAGAGCATCTGAGAGATTGCCATCATGTTTTTGAAAGATAAGGTGTTCCAGTCATATTGTGCCTGGAAAACATACACAGACTATTCAGCCAGCACAGCACTTGCTTAGTGGAGGTTTCACTGCATTCAGAGATATTTTTTTTATTTTTTTTTTCTATGAAGAGTAAGTTAATTAAGCTCAGTTTTCATATGGATTTGCGTCAGACGTTCCCTTCACCTCTCCTCTGCAACAGATTCATGGCCCCCTCTCCTCCTATCTCCAAGGCTGATTCCTGATACATCCAAATCTCCCAAAAATCCCAAATGTCCCCAACCTACTTGTGTTGGCCTTCTGTCTGGAGCAGCACATGCTGTGCCTGGTTCAGGGATGTGTGTGCTCTGGCTGGCCAGCTGCCTCCCCCTTATCTACTGCCAAGGAAGCCAAGCAGTGCTGATAAGGACTGAGCTCTCCCTGCTTTTCTCCCCGGCGGAGCACTTAACAACACGTGTCTTCTCTAGTGCAGCAGCTGTTTGCCATGAAGCTCGACAGGCTTTGTGTTTCCAGAAGCTCTGCTTCTCTTTCAGGTGTGGTTGAAATCACTCAAAAGGTTGGCCAGCTTATTCTGGAGGACCCTCACACACACAGACACACAGACACACACAAATCAAATATTTGCATAAACCTTTCCCTAGGAAAGGAAATTGCAAGCAGCAGGAGGAAGAAAGCAAATGGAAGAAGGCAGCATCAGGGCTGCAAATCCCCAGGGCCTAGAAGTTACGGAGAAGCAGGGTGGCTGTGAAGAAGGCAGGCAGGCAGGATATGCATCTGCTCTGGAAAGAGCTCTCAGCCGTACGCCTGCACCTCCAGGAAGAGCATTGATTTAGACTGGTTATTGGGGAGAAGGGGTTTTTTGATGAGGATGTTGAAGCACTGGCACAGGTTGGCCAGAGAGCTGGCGGATGCTACATTCCTGGAAACATTTCAAGGTCAGGTTTGACAGGGCTTTCAGACACCTGATCTCACTGAAGATAGCGCTGCCTTTGGCAGGGGAGTTAGACTGGATGACCTTTAAAGGTCTCATCCAAATCCAAATCCAAATTACTTTATAATTATGTGAAATAATACTTGATTTAGTAAAACAAATTGCAAAACTCATTCCCTGACACTATGGCTGGATGTTGCTATGTCCTGTTAATAAATCTGAGAATCCTAGAGTGGTTTGGGTTTGAAGGTTGGAAGTCCATCTCTTTCCACTCCCCTGACATGGACAGGGACACCGTCTATTATCCCACGTTGCTCCAAGCCCTGTCCAGCCTGGCCTTGGGCACTACCAGGGATCCAGGAGCAGCCACAGCTGCTCTGGGCACCCTGTGCCAGGGCCTCAACACCCTCAAAGGGAAGGATTTCTTCCTAAAATCTAATCTAAATATTCCTTTATTTTTAGTTTAAAACAATTTCCCGTTGTCCTTTCACTGTCTGATGTGTAAAGTGTTGTTCTCCATCTTTTTTATGAGTTCCTCTTAGGTACTGAAAGCCCTCAGTGAGGTCTCTTTGGATCCTTCTCTTCTCCAGGTGAACACCTCCAGCTCTCCCAGGCTGGCTGCAGAGCAGAGGGTCTCCAGCACTGGGAGCATCTCTGTGGCCTCCTCCAGACTCGCTCGAGGTCCATGTTTCTCAAACCACGTAGGTCAGCACATTTTTGACATTAGCGGTTAGGTACAAATGGCTGTCAGGTTTGAGGCTGCAGAGCGAGAACATGAGCATCTCCCTTAAGGTCTCTGAATGTTTGTGGGGGGTTCAGCACCCTCACAAAGGACCTTCAGTGCAGAGACAGCAACAGCTCAGCGGTATCTGTCATCTGTCTGCGAAAAAGAACAAAGGAGGTTGAGCAACTTGGTCTAGTGGAAGGTGTCCCTGCCTGTGGAACAAGATGATCTGCAAGGTCCCTTTGAACCCAAACCATTCTGTGATTGTATGAAATGACCTAGGACCTAAAAAAAACATGATGAAGCAGTAGCTGGCTGTGCTGTGCTGCACAGGGTGCATGTTGATTTCTCAAACCCTTCAACCAAAGGAAATACAACATCAATAATCAGGTAACTTCAAAGACACCTGGGATTTCTGAATGACCCAACACTAGCAGATATGCCCGCGTGGAGGTAGAGACAAGTGCTAAGTGCAATGCAAGGAAGACCGGTCTTGGAGGCAGAGCAGGTAGTTTTTTGTTGAAGTCATTATTACCAACATGTCAAAATGATGTGTTAAACTGGGGGGGGAAAAAAAAAAAAAAAAAAAAAAAAAAGGAAGAGATTTGAGCAGAGCTGTGATACAAAAAGATCACCCAGCATGTTCAAGACAGGTAACAATGTATGACTGGGGGAATCCTCACTCTGATCTGCAACTTCCTCATGAGGGGAGCTGAAGGGTCAAGGCACTGATCTCTGGTGACCACTGACAGGACCCAGGGAACGGCTGGAGCTGTGCCAGGGAGGTTTAGATTGGGTATCAGGGAAAGGTTCTTCCCCCAGAGGGTTCAGGCACTGCCCAGGCTCCCCAGGGAATGGGCACGGCCCCGAGGCTGCCAGAGCTCCAGGAGAGCTTGGACAGAGCTGCCAGGGTGGGATTGTTGGGGTGTCTGTGCAGGGACAGGGGCTGGACTCATGGTCCTTGTGGTTCCCATCCAAGTCAGGGTATACTGTTTACTTCTGTGTATAAAAACAACCACAAATCCATGGAAAAACACTGTTAAATGTTCCTAGATTTCTTAGCTCATTCTGTTGAAGGACTATTCTGTACTTCAATAGGTGCTTTGTCTCTTGCATCACTGGCTGCAGTGTTGTTCCCCTGCTTTCTCTAAATGCCATCCAAGCACATTGTTTTCTCTCCAAACTCACATACAAGTAACTTGCCCCTTGCACAAATCTGCAAAAGATTATGAAAGAGGGGATGGCACTGAGTCTGGAAGCTGTGAAAGGGACAGATTCCCTTTCACTCTGCATTACTTCATGGCCAAACATGGAAACAGCCTGTCCGTGCCATTGCAGGACTGCCTGCCGTGGGGGAAGCAGTACAACACTGGGAAAAAACACCCCTATTGTTGGTACCAGCATGAAAAAACTCCTGGAAGACTGAGAATATGCCTCCCTCAGAGGGTTAAATATGGATGAAACCCCTTTTCCTAGTGTCTCATCAAGCTTGCACACAGCTCCACGCTGTATCAGTTCTCCTGGCAGCACAAAGAGGGTTAAAGAGAAAACCACACTCTGCTTCCCCCATCACATCATGAGGAGCATGTCAGTTGATTTTCAGGACAAGTAATGTCTGGCATGCCGTCAAAACAGGCATTGCATTAAAGTGACTAGAGAGGAGCTTTAGCATCATAAATTTAAATAAAGCCATTGCACGAGGGATAAAAATCTCCAAAATAAACAGCAACTTTATTCAGCCATACCAGCATAAATTAAATACTCACAAAACTTCTTAAACTTAAACTTAAACTAAAACTTAAACTTAAACTTAAAAAAAAAAAAAAAAAAAAAAAAGCGCTGCAACCTAGGGCCAGGAATAACAGCAAAATACATTAAAAAGGCATTGCATATTTCTGCTACTCTTATCTTTCCAATAATGAGATTATTCATTATTTCAGTAATGAAATGAATGACCTCTGAAACCTTGAAACACAAATCTGTTCACTACCTCTTCTGAAATGCAGAAGTATGTTTCCAATATTACACAAATCACTGTCACTTCTGACTGGGCTGTTGGGAGATTTCGAAACAAAGCCAAAAAAAAAAAAAAAAAAAAAAAAAAGGAATCAGTTCCACAGTGAAAAAAATATTGACAAAAAATAAAACTTGACAGCTCTTGATGTAAGCCTGCTGTGTCTGTCCTATCCCCTTGGCACAGCAGACTTAAGAAATAACCAGTATTCAAAATAATAGGCTAAAAGCAAAGCTCTGCGTTTCTGACCCATCATCGCACAAACTGGTTGGTGATTGTGGTATAAAGTACAATTCTTTCATCAGATGGAATGGAGTTAGACATAATCCTTAGAAGTGACATCGCCCTTGAGACATTCATAGCACACTGAGAGGACCTATATACCTGTTCTTAATTTACACTGCATAATTTTGATGAGTAAATGATTTAACTGTCTTACCTTAATTGCTAGTGCCTTTGTGCACGTGAACCCAGTTGCCCTGTGTAAACAAAAGCATAATGAATTGACAGACAGCTTGGGCACAATCAGACACTTGAATTTTTAATTCCTCTGCTGCATCATCTTGCTTGATTTTGTGCTGAAATTGACAGTAAACTTTCATGCACCGAAACTGGCTTTTCCTTCCCCAATTCTGTTTTTTATTGCTGAGAAACTTTTAATTTTGCCAGCATTTCTGTTTTTTCTCAGATTATTCCTTTGTCCTTTTTTTTATTCTTCCGAATACTGCACCATTCATCTGCCTACATCCTTTATTTTGGATTAGTTGATTAGAAACACATTTATGCTAACCCCAAATAAGCCATCATTAAAGTGAAATAGCCTTGTTTACAAAGAGATTTACACAAGTTTATCTCTATTGACTTAAATAAACAAGTGTAATTTGTGAGTAGGCCTGGGGGGACAATAGCTTTGTTTCTGCATTAACGGCAGGCCTTGGTCCAGGAAGGATTTGGGTATGCGTTTAAATCTATGCAGTGAATAAGCCAGTGGAACCAGTCATAGAAACAAAATTCAGCATAAATACAAATACTGGTATGATCAGTGTTTTGATCATCTTTATTTCTTTTTCAGTTTGCTTTTTCCAGGAAGCTGACAATAATCCATTACACTGAAATCAGAAAAATAATCAAGAAAAAATAGTTTGTGCCTCTGTAGGAAGGATCAAAATAAACCAATTTGTGCCGTGATCAGTTATTGCAATACAGTCTGTTTCTGTTTTACACTGTGTAAGATGCACTATGCTAATTAAGCATATGTTTGTATAGATTAGTCTCAATGAGATTTACCCCAGTTTTCTACGCCATCTGTGCAAGATTGGTAGCCGAGTTGGGAGTGATCTCTGTATATATTGTCTATACTAGTTGAAGAAGTGTTTAGAACACTCTGAGGTAGAAGTTTCCTTTTTGTTATTATTCATCTAGCAAACCTTTAGGGATTTTGGCCATTCTCCTTGTGTTTTCAAAAACCAGTGATTTATGATATTATCAGTTTAAAAGTTTTGATTAAAAGTTATCATCTTGAAAGATTTATTCTGATGGACCAAATAAATCCAGCAAGACTTTAAAGGACCTGACAAATCTTTTCTTGCTTAGATTCATTTAGAGATACAAAACATATATTACTGTTATGCAGGTGAAGATAACACAAAATAAAAATGTTGCCATAAAAAAAAAAAAAAAATTAGGCCTTAAAAATATAGTGGGACTTCATCACTACAAACCTGTCATGTTGTTTATTTTAGCTCTTGGCATTTATCGTGATGAATAACTGATTAAAAAAAAAAAAAAAAAAAAAAAAAAAAAAAAAAACACCACCCCAAAACTTCGATCCTTCTCACAGTTCTTGCAGCCAACTGATAGCTTTTTCTGTGTAATCCCCAGGGAAGCCTGTGTCAGAGCCTCCATCCCTGGCATTCCACATGACCAGGGGCGGGTTTCCTGTCAGGGGAAGGAGCTCTTTGCTCTGGACAGACCTGGAGTGATGCTGTGACCGCCTCTGTGTTTAAGAGGACGCTGGGGAGAACGCGGGGAGTTATCCCCGGCCCTGCTGGTTGGTGTAAGAATCATCTGGCTGTGTCCTCCCCCAGTTTAGGATCGAGCTGGTGCAAGAAGCTGGTGCTGGGCACATGTCCTCTCTCAGCACAGCAAAATCCACTCTGCAGAAGTTAAGTTTTGCCCTGTTTTACACGTAGGAAGCACCTCGCTGGCAACACAGACCAGATCTCACCAATATGTGGGCAGTCATTGTCCTCATGCCATGTTCTGGCTGCAAGACACCGAGAGGTTAAAAATCAACATTTCACCAGAGTCTTCAAATTTATGACTAAGACGGATCGTTACAACCATTACTTCAAACACCAAATAATTTCCCCCAAATGATCCCTTTTTGGGTCCACAACCTTTGCAGCTATGAGATGCGGCAGGAAAGGCAGCTCAGCTCCAAGGACAAACTTGGGTTGAGAAGGATCCCCTATCTGCCTGGTAGGTTGGTATGATGGAAATGGGGGCCTCTCTCTTTTATCTTCATGCCATCAGATCTCGTTATACCTTTTTGTTGGTTTTGTATTGTCACACTGATGTCTTCACATACAAATCTTTATCCCGTGTGTTTGGCTGCTGGGAGTGAGACACCTCAGTGGGTTTTTTCCTTGAGTAAACACACTAAACCAATTTTCTTTGGTCTTTCCCTGCTAGGAGGATTTCCAAACTTCCACTTTTATCCCAAGCCCTCTTTACCTCTTCGGTTTTCTTTTTAAAGTATAGGCACTGAAACCATGAACAGCCCTTTAATTAATTTACAGCAGTACAGCCATTCTCCACCTTTATTCAGTTGTCTTCTGTTTGTGCATCAAAGGCCCCCTTTCCACACTGGGTTACTATGTAGAACTAGGAATAGATACGGTGACCTGCAAATCCTTTTTAAAGCCTCTGCTTTCCCAAATGCAGTCCCAGCTCTTCAGGTTGAGGTGTGCACCCCTGATTCCTTCAGACAGCTGTCTTAAAAACACCAATCTGAGTGACTGCGTTTGCTGCACTGTGCAGATCGGCCTGTGAAAGCAATTTGTCAATGTTTATGAAACATGGCAGTAAGAAAGGGCTCCCAGCCTCCAGCCACAGACAAGGACAGCTTTTGATTTTTCAGACCTCTACGCTTACAGGTGAGGAAAGGTCAGACAAAAGTGAGCACTTAAGTGCTTTAGAGTGGTATTGCTGGTGGAAATGGAAATTGAGAGCTATGTCTTCTGGTAGATGTGACCAAAGCAAACCCGAAACTGCCGTCTGGCTGAGTTAGCTGCTTCACAAAAGTTTGACACAGCTGCAGGCAAACAGATTAGGGATCGTACAGTTTTACGCAGCAGAGATAAGGAAATCTCCACATACACGCTGCAAAAGTCAGATTCAGAATTAATCAGCCTGTTGATATATGTCACGGCAGGGAGCAGGGCAAGAATGAGCTACAAAAGATGAAAACCTTGGAAAGCATGGGAGATGACACCATGGACAATAAAAAGGAGCAGCATCTGAAATAGAGGCAGTGGTCTGCAAAGGGCAAGAAACAAAGGGAAGAGGCTAACATTCAATAATCCTGCTTTATGTGTTCATTCCAAGATACATTGCTTTCCAAGCCTGCACAAAGAGCAATCTGCAGCAGTTCGGGGTCTACAGCAACAGAAGAAAAACAGTAACAGCCTTCAGAAGTAGCATCTTGCTCTCATCCACTGGCTTGAAGATAAAAGCAAAAAAATTCAACCAGCTAACCAAAACAAAAAAATAGTTTGCACCTCAAGCACTATTAAGACATTATATGGGAAGTGTTCCAAGGACATTATGTCTTCTTTGCAGAATGAATGCAAGCATCTTTCACGAACTTAAAAGCTAAATTGAAGATATAAGTAAAGATTTAAAGCAAGTTTTTTGGGTTTTTTTATTTTTTTTATTTTGGACTCAAGGACCCACCTTGTCCTCTGTGTGTAGTTTTGACATTAACTGTGCTCAGTGTAACCACAGACTTCTCCTTAGATAACAAAGGGGATAGATGTTTGTGGTTTGCAGGGCAGAGGCTAAGAATTTTGGCCCAGGCACTCCTGGTGGGTGATTTTATCACAGTGCAATGCTTTGGAGGACCTTGAATTGGGTGCAATTGTTCAATTTCGTGTATGAAGCTCAGCTGAACTCTGGCCCACCAGCGAGAAAAAAAGCCCCTTAGAAGTTAAAGAAAACAGAAGAATCATCTGGAGAGCTGCTTCCAGGATTCATCTATAGTTTAATGAGAGCTGAAAACCTCTCGATGGAACTCAGTATCCCGGGGTTTGCGAATGCTGCAACCGGCGCAGCGTGGAGTTCAGGGCTGGCTGGCTACCCAGGCCCTGGTGGATTTTGCAATGCACCAAACTTGGCAGGTGATTACACTGTTTGGGGAGGGAGAGAGTCAGGGGATGTCAGTCTGAACTCTGTCCATTCTTAAGAAACACCACGGAGACACGCCTGGAGCGGGTTTGAGCCCAGCAGTCATTCTGCCCAAGGAAAAGTGCCCAGCACGAGCCCTAATGACTCCTCCGATGGGCACTGGCAGCCGCAATGCTCCGTGTGAGCATTGCCCTGTCCCTGGAAATGCTTAGGGAAGTGACAGCCGGCCACTTGGACTCCTTTTTGATCATCCTGGGTGCTATCTTCTCATCCTTCAGCTGGTGTCCCTGCTGTTTCCCCTGTAGCTGCTCCGGAGGAGAAGCACCTGCGGTGTCTCACCTACCACGTGTCAGTGCCAGACAGCTGATTGTCAGCCTACCCGTGGAACTGTCTAGACGCAGTGATGTGCTGTCAAACGCACAAAGTTAACAAAATGATAGGGGAGAATATTTTCCCCGTGAATCCTCTTTCAGTCATGATCTCAGAGGTTATTTGTGTCAGTGGCAAGCACGACATTTTCGGATGAAGACACAATTCGATGAATCAACTCTGCCTCTTTAAGATGTTCTGAGGTTTGGGTTGGTTTTGTTGGTTTTTTTTTTTCCAAAGTCCATCCCTGTCATCAGCTCAGGCTTACACAAATTCCCCAGACACATGCAATGCTGCAGTTACAGGTAGTTTGCACTTATTTAACAGCTAATGTCAGTAGATAGTGGTCTCCTGCTGCTAGATAAAGCCAGAAGAAAATCCGTGACAATTTACACTTGGAGTACGTTTAAAAATTAAGTGGCTTGAAAAACTTTTTTTTTTTAAACAGAACATCAGTATCTCTTCTTAGCTTGCTTCCCAGCAAAAGGGTGAGGAGCAGAGAAGAGTGAGAGAATTATCCCAGCACCATCTATGATCCAGATAGATAAGACTGCTCCCCATGAATGAATCCTGCTGTTCTCCTCTCCTGTCTTTTTGCCTTTTTCTGAGCACAAAGACTTAGTGGTGTCTGATATGGCTGGAGTCTGTGACATGACCCAACTACAGCCTCAGCTGTTGGTGAGGCTGCCAGGTCTCTCACGGAATGCTTCGTGGAAGATCTCCGTGCTCCAAGCCAGGAGCTGCGCTGCATGGCCGCTGTCTGTGGCAAGAACAAAGCCTTGAGGAGGAAGATCAGGGGAGCAGGGCCAGCCTCATTCCCATGCAAGAAAATTTGTAACAGGGTTTTGCTCTATAATACATCAAAAAAACCAAAACAAAACAAAAAACGGGGGCATTTGTGGGATTTGCAGGCTAGGCCTGTGCTGGCTTTCAAGGGTGCCTTGAGGCTATCTCCAGCACCAAATCCTAGCAGACAGATGGTTGGATGCACTTCACCAAATGTTAGAAGTTAGACATCAAAGTCTAAGTTGCTCATCCTAAAGTTTCTAGAGGACAGTTCATCTGGCCTGTTTTAGAGATTGTTTTAGGGTGAGGTGAATAATCATAGGAATTCCCTCTATTTTTCTGCACTGACTATAAATGTGGCCTCTTAACTCTTAGATACCTCAGGCTGCTTCAAGTCTGCACGCCTGGCTCCGGACACACAGCAGAGCATGGAGGGTCTAAACCTGCGGGGTCCAAACCTGGAACCAGCTCTCAGGCTGGCCACAGCAGCCTCCTTTTTCCCCCTCCTGCAGCAGCGTGAGCAGAGCAGCAGAGCGTGGCGTAGGTACCGCAGCCAGAGACGCAGCCGGCGTGGAACCAGCGACACCCAGGCAGAGCCAGGCTTTCTGCTTTCCAAACAGGGCAGGCACGTGGAAAAAGCTGCGGAAATGGTCCCTGGCCTGACCTGCATCCCAAACCGTGCCCAGAACTTGTCTGTAAAGAGCAGCTGGCCCAGGGCCCAGCCTCTTCCAGGACTGCAGCAATCAGAGAGCATGGACAGCAGAGATGTGCGTGTTGGGCTTTCTCACCTGCAACTGCTTGGTGCTGGGGTCAGGCTGAGTTGTCCCCAGGCTTCGGCATCTTGCCCTGCTGCACAGCAGACCTGACATCCTTCTTGGAACCACTTGGAATTATGCTTCAGTAGGGTGATACCTATACCAGGCAACAGGCTAGGGTGTAGAGCTGGGGTTTTGGTGTTTCTAAAGGTTTCAAGCTTGGGTCTGTTCGTTTGTTTCGTCAGGTTTGGGATATTTTTTTGTTTATTTCTTTTGATTTTTTGAGATAAAACCTTGCTGTCCCAAGCAACCTCAGCACAATCACAAGATGAAACCTCAGTTCTCCAAAGGCAGGCATGATAAACTCAAGAACTGAAATACAAATCTGTTGACTACCAGACTTTCTACCTGGCATGTAAATCCCTGGTGTAGCACCATAGTGCCCAGCATAGCTAGGAAAACTGTATGACAAGGTCAGGACAGGAATTGATCTGGGAGCTCTGGAATTCCCTTCCTCTTCCTTGCTGGTCTTGCACAACATCACTGCTTGCCAGCTGTTGCCTTTGCCTCCTGTTCTTCATCCCACAAGTTTTTAAACAGCTTTTTAGATTATTGTACATTTGCATTTCAGTGTGTCCAGGAGGAGAAGACCAGCAAACTTCAGTAATTTTTTTTTCACCTTTTGTTTGTTGGTTTCGTTTTGGTTTTTTCCCCCCTCCATTTTTGTGCAGTTTAATATCTAGACGTCAGGTGTTCTCCTATAGGGGTCCTGTGAAGGAATTTCTGAATATTTCGCTTCCCTTCATGTCAATGGACAGCCATCCATGTCTGCCAGCTTTGTCACTGACAGCAGCTCCATCCTGCACGGGGTGAAGGAGCTGGTGTGTGGTTGCATCTCACACAGACCCCCCCTTCCCCAAGAGCCAGTAATTGTTAAATAAATTATATGCTTTATTGTCCGCATGTTAATAACTTTAATCCCACCTCCAACTACCACGTTTAGAAATGTGATTAGGGAGGATTATACCTCACCTAATGCCTAATCAGTTGTCTGTTCCTGGCTGGCCTTTTATTTCCACACACGCAACGCAGGGGTTCTAATCAATCATCTCGCACGCACGGAAAATGCCAAGCGAGTTAAAAATCAGTTGAGCGAGAGCAGGTAACAGCCAGAAACCAGACGTGACTGAAACATCAACCAGTGTGGTTACAGCTCTGGGCAGCACCCAAACTCACACCCTGAGCATTTGTTCAGGCTGATGAAAAACCAAAAGGGCTGGAGGTAGATCTCCACCAGGCTGGTTTCTTTCTGGTGTTTTGCTGTTGTTGTGTGTGTTTGCTTATTCATTTGGTGCTTTTTTTTAAATTTGGTTTTATTTGTTTGGTTGGTTTTGGGGATTTTTTGTTTTGTTTTGGGTTTTTTTGACAAAAATGTGGTTGGGTTTTTTTCCCTTCTCATACAACTCTTGGTTTTATTTTACTTCACACAGGAAATCATGGGTGCCTTTTCCAGCAGTACTAATGAGCAGGCTGCTGAGTGTCACATTTCAGAAGCTGCCTGAGCACTGTCCCTCAGGGCTGGTCCCTGGAGCCTTCTCTTGTGCAGGTGAACACCCCCAGGTGTCCCAGGCTGGCTCCAGCATTTCTCCTTGCTCCCTCTCTTGATGTGAGGTTCAATTGCTAGGATGAGGTGGTGAACATGGAGTGTGACATCCTGCTGTCCCAAAGTAAAAAGTTGGGACAGTTTTTGAAGCTGAAGTTTCCATGGGTGAAACTGTGGTGAGCAGTCACGGGGTAGGATGCATTTCCCCCTTGACTGTGCAATCTGAAGTCACAATCTACTCCACCTTCCAGAGGATTCACATCACACAAGCAGCCAGAAATAATCACCTCTTCCCCTAAACAAAGGCAAGGACAGACAGGCAGCGCCTCGTGGAGTTCCCCAAGTACTTTAAAACCAAGAAAAAATGGCTCAGTGAGAGCCAGCAGGGTCTAGAAACTCCCTTCCAAAAAGGTGAAGGACCATAAAACCCTTCCCTACCGTAAGTTGGCACTTGTGGGAGCCACCCCCGTTGTCCAGCTGAGGTTTAGCTCCTCTTTCTTGGAGCACCAGCTCTGTCTCCTTTCTCCTTCCTCTGGCACATCCCCACACCCAGCAACAGCTCGTGGGCAGGCAGAGGCAAAGAGACCCAGCAGCTGGGGACAGGGGTTGGAATTCACCTCCGGTAGCTGCAGTCCAAGAAAGAAGTTTTGTCAAGTCTGTGCGCTCGATGTGTGCTGCAGCAGCACAAGGACGTGGAGCCGCTGCAGCCAGCGCAGAGGAGGCCACGGAGATGCTGCCAGGGCTGGAGCCCCTCTGCTCTGGAGCCAGCCTGGCACAGCTGGGGCTGCTCAGCTGCACAAGAGAAGGCTCCAGGGAGAGCTCCGAGCCCCTGCCAGGGCCTGAAGGGGCTCCAGGAGAGCTGCAGAGGGACTGGGGACAAGGCACCCAGGGACAGCACCCAGGGAATGGCTCCCAGTGCCAGAGGGCAGGCACAGCTGGGATCCTGGGAAGGAATTGGTGTCTGGGAGGGTGTTGAGGCCCTGGCACAGGGTGCCCAGAGCAGCTGTGGCTGCCCCTGGATCCCTGGCAGTGTCCCAGGCCAGGCTGGACAGGGCTTGGAGCAGCCTGGGACAGTAGCAGGTGTCCCTGCCCATTCAGAATGAAATAATCTTTAAGGTCACTTCCAACTCAACCCAGCCAATGATTATACAGATCTGTTAAAATTAAAAAAGAAAAAAAAAAAAAATCACCTTTTCAAGTGGTTTCACCTTGTTGGCACTTCCTGTTTCCATAAAGTTAGTTCTTTTTTGCTTTTAATTTATAATTCCAACACCGTGCTGAGATCTGAAATGTTGGGAGCCTTCTGGAACCTTGGTGCTTTTGGTTTGTCTACAGGGTTTGTTATCAGGAAAACGAGGGACTATGTTTAGGGGAGAAGAAAGAAACAAAAATCTGGCAGAGAACTGAAATTATGTCCTGAACATCAACACAGATGGAAATCAAAGCATGATCGTGGAGAAATACCCGAGGATTTAGCAATTCTGGATTAGAAAGAGGATTTCAGCCATGTATTTCAAATCTCCAATCTCGAGTGAGCAAGTAATCTAAATCCACCTAATAATAATGCATGAAATTATAGCTTAGCTAAGTAATTGCTCCCTTTTTTCCCTTCATATCATTCAGAAGAAATAAATTTCATGAGCTTTCATTGGAGCATTGCTTTACATTGCAGTGATTTTAAATACTGAATTTAAAATCTGTTATCTCGGTTGACTGAAACCAAACTTCCCCCCTGCATTTTTGTTTTCGAAAAACCTGCACTGTACAGCCTGGTGCTGATGCAACCTTAGCTGCTCCCTTACTAGACCTCCGTCTGCAAATTTGCCGACTTGGCTGCTTCAGAGAATTCCAGGTGGGGATTAGGTTTGGAAAGGACACTGGTGAGTTGTGCTAGAGGCTGTCGCAGCCGCCTTTCTGATGGACACCTTGAAGTCTGCTCTTGCACAGTCCAAAGAGGCTGTTAAAGCCATTCCAGCAAGGCAGCGCCTGGAAATTCCATCTGGGGACCAACACAGCACAGTGAAAGTGGGAGACGCTCTGCTGGTGGCTAAGCACAAGGCTGAGCTTGCTTGTGCCTGGGCACAAAGGCAGACTAAGTTCTGGAGTCGTCAGAAGAAGGGGAATCAGGGCGTATCTGAAGATGCCCCTTCCCTGGGAGTGCTCCAGGCCAGGCTGCACGGGGCTTGGAGCAACCTGGGATAGTGGAAGGTGTCCCTGCCCGTGGAAGGGGTGTGGGATGAGATGATCTCCAAGGCGCCCTCCAACCCAAACCGCTCTGCGATCCCGTGAAGAGAGGCACGAGGTTCGAAGGGGGTTTTGTTGCAGCCCACCAGCACAAGGTGGCAGCTTGCTGGGCAGTGGTGTCAGGGGCTGCAGCTCTGCCTCTCACTCAGGGCAGTCCCAGAGGGGCTCAGCCCTCTCGCTGTCCCCTTCATGGTCTTCAAGAGCCTTGCATGGATGCGAGCAAGTGGAAGCATTTGTGGAGCTTCCCCGTGGCTGAGGGGGCAGAGAGGGGCAGTGGTCACAAAGACGCTGGTCCAAGCCTTGCTAGAGAGGGCAGCAGCCTGAGCCTGCTCTCACTGCATTCTGGTCTATGCTGTGATGCCTCTCATGCGTGATTCCAGTGTTAGGGAAGAGTAAAGAACCCGTGACCCCCAGGAGCAGTGACTCGAGGGCTGTGCCTGAGGCATGGTGCCTCCTATGGCCAACAGCTGCTGGAGGTTCATGGAGTGGCTTGGATTGGAAGGGGTTTAAAGATGATCTAGCTCCAACCCCCTGCCATGGGCAGGGACACCTTCCACCAGACCAGGTCACTCAGAGCCCCACCCAAACTGGCTTTGGACACTTCCAGGGATGGGGCTGCCACAGCTTAGCTGGGCAACCTGTCCCAGGGCCTCCCCACCCTCACAGGAAGGAATTTCTTCCTAATATCTAATCTTACCCTGCCCTCTGTGAGTAGGCAAGGATCCCCCCTTGTGCTGTCACTACATGCTTTCGTAAAAAGCGCCCCTGCGCCAAAACCTAATCCTGCAGTAAGCTGGCACGCTCATCCTCCCCCGAGCCTGAAGCCTCTGTGCAAACCACAGCCTGCTCAGACAAAAAATAAAAAAAAGAGAGGTGCTCACCCTTTTCCTTGTGTCAATCCACTTCTCCTCCAGCCTGACCCCTGCCCAGCTGCAGGCAGGCTGCAAACCACGAGCCCATGGGAGCAGAGTTATGTCAGACACTGCCCAGACCTTGCTCCAGCCCCCACACGGCTCAAAGAGTAGTGACCTGCCATTTTCCAACCAAGATGACGCAGTCTTGGCTGCTCTTGTTGCCGAGGAGGGGTAGGCTTTGAATGAGTGGAGTAAATGGGTATTAAAAACACTGGAGGAACAACTGAGGCGGGGGAGGCGAACAGCTTGGATGAGGTTAGCCGCTCTGGGAGATAGCACAGTTAAAAGTTTGGTGTTCAGGCCGTGATACGTGCCAAACCTTTGCCCCAAAGCTGCTTCAGCAGGACTCCAGCGTATCCCCCTGGAGGAGCCAGTGCCCACGTGCTCCAATCCTCCCACACACAGGACGTGGCTTTTCAGACCGTGGCCAGGAGGGCAGGAGAAGCTGAGGGCTCACACGCCTCAGCAGCTGCTAGATTACCTCCCCTGTCACAGAAATTTCCAGCACAGACCATCTCACCAGCTGCCTGACAACTCTTAAAACCAAGCAAGAGAAAAATCTGCCCGCTTTGGTCACTTCTGCGAGTGAAAATTGCTCCCCCAGCAGCCTCCAGCTCTGTCTGCTTGTGACCTGATCCACAGGTGGCGTTTTAGCTATCACGCTTTTTGTTCCTCCTCTCTGCCTTTGCAAGAGACAAAAATTCAGCTGCTGGAAGAATGTTGACCTGCAGACTGGGGAAACTGCATGATGGGTGGGGGAAACAACGCTTGTGCCTTCCTTGTACCTGCAAGGAAGGGAAGAAACACCAGCAAACTTGTGCTTTAAAGGGGGGAAAAAAAAAAAAAAAAAGAGGTAAGAGTGAGATTCCTTTTCCCCACCGCTATTTGCATTCTGCTTTAGCTGTGTCTCGGATGTGAGGATGGGTGTTAGAAGCAGGGACCTTCGAGGGCTTCAGGACACAGCTCAGGCTTGACCAGAGCACAAGCAACAAACGCAGGGGCCACACTTGGAGCAACCGGAGCACTGCCAAACCAGGGAGCTGAATCCCGTTTCAGGTGTGCACGTCCAATATCCAAGCCCTAAATGCTAACTTTCAGCCAGCGTTGATGTTTGTCATCATCTCTCAGACTCTGGCCAAGCCGCCCGAGTCCTGCGGTGGCATCATTCCCCACCGCCCCCTCCAGACTCAGCACGTGCGCTTGGGCTCCTTCTGCCATCCCCTGGCCTGCTCACTCCACACCACGATCCTGCTCCTGCTTTTTGCTTCCAGTGACTCTGAAAAACACCTGTGTTCCCTTGCAATTGCCCACACACCCATTTTTGTGTGCTCTGGAAGGACTCCCGCCCGTGTTGGATGGTACAGAGAACCCTCTGCGGCGGCTGGGACGCGCTGGTGACCTCCCTTCAGACTGTGGGGTGGGGATAACCAGCCTTCAGCCTGCATTCCTTGGAGCACTGTGAGCTCCTGCAGAGGCAGATTAGGCCTCCAAGATGTCCTTCTCCCCTCACTCAGGCCCTTCTTTTAGCCTTGGTTTGATATCAGAGCCCTCCGCTCTGCAGAAGCAGCAGCCCCGGTATCACAAAAAGGGGGCCACTCCAAGGCTGAAGCCTGTTTCTCTGCTGGTCAAAATAAATAGATTTTTCTCCCAAGACATAACAGTTTCCACTGCAGGTGCCAGTGTCCCCCACAACTGTCCTTTCTTGGACTAGGAGGGAGCTATGCAAGGGCATTGCTATTTGTCTAGCCATGTGTTTTACCTTCTCTCACTAATGAAAACCATCCCTGTTTTTCCTCTCAGAAGCCGACACGGGCTCCCATCCCAGCTTGTCTTTGAAGTTACAGTTTCTGACTTTCGCTGTCTCTCCCTCCTACCTACCCTCCTCATTTTGAAGTGAGGGATCATCCAAGGGACACCAGCGTGTGCCTCGCTGAGAGCCCTCCAGCCCTGCTCCAGAACACAGGCAGACCAGAGCGATGAACCGATATGCACCATCCAGCTCCAAGGAAAAGGCTTTCAGACCCACACAGCTCCCATCCTAGGACACAGCTGTGCAGGCTCTCAGGGAGGTGGGCAGGCAGCTGTGCCCACCCCAGGGACAGAGTGAGCGTCAACAACAGCTCTATCCCCTCCGGAGGGGGAAAAAAAAAAAAAAAAAAAAAAAAAAAAAAAAAAAAGGATTTCATTTTTTTCCCTGGGGCACAAATACTAATAATATCCCAGGAGTTCAGTTTGACCACCCTTGTAGGTCTGTTCCAGCTCTGTGTTTCAAATACTCATCGGGAGCCCATAGCCTGGGGAAGAGTCACTTTGGGAAAGAAACTGTGGCTTTCTACTAAAGTGTGGGAGGCTTTTAGTCCCTGGGTGTCTTTCCAAAACCTTCTCCTCCAGCTCAGCTAGGAGTTGTGGGTTTGACACAGAACCCCAGAGGATCCGATGAGCCACCAAAGCTATCAAGACTCCCTCTGTAGTCAGTTGTGTGTTTTAGTGTGCATTAGGTATTTGCCCTAGGACAGAATGGGTTATTCCTTGGGGAAACCCCTCACCACCAGGCACAGGACTAACCTGGATGCTGCCAAGGAACCCTACACAGAGAAATCCCATGTTCTGTGTTACAGGAGTTCGAAGAGATGATTACAATGATGAGAAAATCATAAAACGTTTGTCACAAACAAGGGCTACGGCTCAGTCTTGCTCCCTGGACGTGGAAGGAAGCAAACCCAGTCCTTCAAATTTCAAGGTTCTGGTGAATTTGCGACATAAATTATTCATTGTCCTAAACAAAGTAATTCCCTTATCTAACTCATCTCTACTTGCCGGAGCAATAAACATGGCTGCAATTAATTCTGGTGCAGAAGAGCCAATAAAATGAATTATGTCCCAGAAACCTTTCTTCTGCATCCTATTTTAAGACCAGTAACGAAAACACACTGCCAGAAGCGTCTTTCAGACAGACCATCATGAATTATAAAGACACTGGAAGACAACAGGCAGATGCAGATCCTCTCAAGCTCTGGTCCTATACCAGCAGAGGCAACAGCAAACCTCTTGACTGAGGGCAAGGCTTGGATGGGCAGGCAGGGAGACACCTTCCACTGTCCCAGGCTGCTCCAAGCCCTGTCCAGCCTGGCCTTGGACACTGCCAGGGATCCAGGGGCAGCCACAGCTGCTCTGGGCACCCTGTGCCAGGGCCTCAACACCCTCCCAGACACCAATTCCTTCCCAGGATCCCAGCTGTGCCTGCCCTCTGGCACTGGGAGCCATTCCCTGGGTGCTGTCCCTGGGTGCCTTGTCCCCAGTCCCTCTGCAGCTCTCCTGGAGCCCCTTCAGGCCCTGGCAGGGGCTCGGAGCTCTCCCTGGAGCCTTCTCTTGTGCAGCTGAGCAGCCCCAGCTGTGCCAGGCTGGCTCCAGAGCAGAGGGGCTCCAGCCCTGGCAGCATCTCCGTGGCCTCCTCTGCACTGGCCCCAGTGGGTTTAAGGCCACAGCAAGACTCATTTCTCCTCGTACTAATTTTCTCCTCATACTTAAAATTCCCCATCTCTTCCTGAGAGAGCAGCTCCTTTCTTTCCACCAGGGATGAGCCTGTACCTTCTCTCCTGACACTGAAATCAGGTCCCCGGTCCCTCCTTCCCGTTCTCCCCTCACAAATCCCTCCCCATCCTCGGAGCCCTAGCAGGGAGCCAGCATCCCAAACAACACAGCTAATACAGCCCCTCACACCAGGCTCCCTCATCAAGGCTCAGCAGAGTCTCAGATTAAGCGATAAGCCCCACCGCAGCCCACAAAGATGGATAAAGTCACCATTTCCATTTTACAAATAGAGGAGCTAAGGCAGAAAGATTAGCTGCCTTCCCTCAAGGAGCCTCAGACCTGGACTCCAATTAAATGAGTTTCTCTCTAAGCGGGGAGATGGCTCAGGTTTCAGCTGTGGGCTGTAAATCACGTTGTGCCTGGTGCAGGCTGATGGGAGAGAGCACCTGATAGTTTATTAAATGTAATGAGGCTTAGGTGCCCAGTTTTGTTTGAGGCCAATACCCTAATTTGTCCAGATAAATTGAATTTTCAGAGCAAAAAGTGTCTTTTCGAGCATTTTCACCAACCTCTTGCCAATCATGCTGGTATCCTCTCTCTCACCTGTACGTCTCTGAGCTACCAAGAATGCAGGAAAAACCACATTCACCCCACAGGATGGTTTGAGGGTGCTGCAGATCCCACCCTCCCCTCTCCCTGTGGGATTAACAGCACAGCCAAACAACCCCAGGCGACTTGGGCTGAACCTGTGGATCTCCAGCTGGTGGTGTCCCTTTTTAGCCCTGCATCCAGCACAGGGGAGCTCTGGGCGCACCCACAGCCTCCTGCCTCTCTCATCTGCAGTTCCCTACAGAGAATCTCTCCTCGAGTACCGCGCTGTACCCCATCCCGGGTGTTTAACTGTGCCGGGACCTTCAGCGGTGTGATCGGTGATTTGGATGCCGGGTGCATCCAAAGGAGACTGATCACCAAAGCAGGGGCATGGAGAAGGGACACATTCCCCTCCTGCCTCTGGAGAGCAGCCAGCATTTCAAAAGTGCGGTTGTGTGGCCCACTCCAGGCGTTTGACTCGAGGGATTGCTCTCCCCTTGAGTGCAGGAGGAGCTGGAACACCCGCGTCCCTCTGCGAGCGTCTGACCGGGGTGAGCCAAACCCCTTCCTCCGCCTGCCCTGCTGCTGCCGCCCAGGCGGGCCGTGCTCCCGATGCGCAGCAGCCCCCAGCGCCCTCTGATTTCCACCCTGACGTTTTTCACAGCCCGCTGGCGCCCCGAAAATCCACTCCATGAACAAATTTTGGACGCGCAGCCTGCCACCACCGACTGAGCTGCTTTAGAGAAGCACACGGCCAAGGGTCGGTGGTGCCCTCCCACACCCTGGTAGCATCCTCCTGCTCAGATTTTGGCCGCTTGACGCCGGGGACCCATTGCAAAAGGTCTGTGGTGCCCTTCAACGTGCCCCTAACACCTTCTCATCCCCTTGTGCTGCTGCTGGCCGCGGCGACATCCACCCCACGCCGTCTCTCACAATCTGCCCACACCTCTGGTCCCTCGAGGCCTGTCTAAACCCTACCTGCTCCCACGTGCCGGGATGTTCCCTTTTCCTCCCCTGGAGGCCCCGCCATCACCACCCCCTGCTTGGATGGAGCATATGGCCGGGCATATGGGGCCTTAATGCAGCAGCTGGCGCAGGGCAGCGCAGGATTTCGCACGCCCGGGCTGCAAACAAGGAACCCACGTGTGCGGCTGAGGTGGACACATCCCTGCTCCGTCAGTGTCTGCAGCCCCTGCCCGCTGCCGGGATTTACTCCTGTGCTGCTTTACAGCCACGTCAGGGAAGGGTTTTCCTCCCTGGCTGGTGTTTGGGATGATCCTGGCGCTCCATCTCCCCTGGCTGTTGCGGAGTTTCTTCAGGGAAGTGGGCATTTCTCCCTGGGGGTGGGATTTTTTTCAGCCCCTCCACCCTCGGAGACAAACCTCCGTCACAGGTGTCCCGATCCAGCCGCATCCGTGCGCGTCCCCGACGGCTCCCGCCGCTCCCACCGGCTCGTCCCGGCGCGGTCCCCTCTCGGTTAGAAAACGCCCTCTCTTGGCTGCTTCCTTCTTCCCTCTCGCTCCGAATTTCACCCTGGCCGGCTGCACGGCGATTTGTGCCGCGGCCAGCCGAATCGGACGGGGATGCTGGAGGCAAGGAGATGGGGTATTCCCGGGAATACTCCTTCCTAACATTTAATTTAACAGGCTGAGGGAGCCATGGCCAAAGCCCAGCACTCCCCAGGGATGATTTTACACCTGTGTAAAGGGTAGGCTAGCAGCAGACACACAGATACACGTGTGCTGCAAGGGCACCCTGAAAAAATCTCTGTGTCTCCCCGCACCACCCCATGCCTCAGTTTCTCCTCCCGAAGGAGAAATTCTATTGTATTCTGTATAAAATCTGGTGAGGATAACAGCTAAGAGCATATTAGATGTGTGCAAGTCTGTGAATGCATTCACACATATACATTAGAGTTGTTGAATCCATCTGAAAGTATATATTTATGCACACATACACACACACACACACACGTACACACATATATATATATCAATGTGTGTGTATTATCCAGTTTTCACTCCAGGCTGTTTTCACTCCAGGGAAAAAGCATCCCAAGTGCTTGGAGCTACAAACCTCTGTCATAGGCTGAGCTGATTGAAGATGAAGAGCACCAGGCAGCTGCACGAGGAGCTCATCTGCATCTGGACTGCTGCTCCAGCAGTGATGATTGCCCCCGGCTCACAGAATCGCAGAATTATTTAGGTGGGAAAAGCCACTGACATAATCAGATCCAACCATTCCCCCAGCACTGCCAAGTCCACCAAACCCATGTTCCCTGGTGCCACATCTTTCAAACCTCTTTTAAATCCCAGAGACGGGGACTCCACCACTGCCCTGGGCAGCTCTGCCAGGGCTGGACAGCCCTTTCCATAAGGAATTTTCTCCATATCCAACCTCAACGTGCCTTAGCACAATCTGAGGCCGTTTCCTTTTGGGAGCTGACTCCCCCCGGCTGTCCCCTCCTGTCCGGGAGTTGTGCAGAGCCACAAGGTTCCCCCTGAGCCTCCTTTTCTCCAGGCTCAGCCCCTTCCCCAGCTCCCTCAGCCTCTCCTGGGGCTCCAGCCCCTTCCCCAGCTCCCTCAGCCTCTCCTGGGGCTCCAGCCCCTTTCCCAGCTCCCTCAGCCTCTCCTGGGGCTCCAGCCCCTTCCCCAGCTCCCTTCCCTGCCCTGGACATGCTCCAGCCCCTTGGTGTCTCTCTTGTCCTGAGGGGCCCAGAGCTGTCCCCAGCACTGGAGGTGTGGCCTCACTGTCTCTCCATGGGACACTTTATTCCACCTCCCACAGGGCTTCTGTTCCCTCTTCCCTTTTCTCATCCAACTCCTGTGCTTAAATTTTGGGGTGTCACAGCCTGGCCCACGCCCCTGCAGCAGCACCCAGAGCAAATCACCGCTCACCTTCCCTTCAGACCCAGGGACCTTGCCTCAGGAAGGTCGCCAGGGCTTTGTATTTCCAGCTGATTTCGATGAACCTATCAGCAAGGCCTCCAGAAAAATATCATTAAAAGCTGCCTAAATGAGAACCCCGTTCTGTGAGAACTCAGAGGTGAAGCCTTAAATATTTCCCCAGCGATGCGAAACTCCAGCTGGCGCTGCAGAAGTCGGTCCCACCGAGACAACCCTGTCCTGCTCGCTATGGAAACTGAGCCAACAGCTACCCCTTAAAGAGAGGCAGGTTTACAGCCATCGCTGGAAGGATTTGCCAGAGGTTACCCAAGAGCAGAGGAAGGGTTTTAGCTGACAGACGGGGTCTGTCCTTAAAAACCTCAGCCCCTGCCTGGTCTGGCTTTGCATCTCCTGCCTGCAAATTGGCTGCCTGAATTTCAGATGACCCCTGAGGCTCGAGGCGCTGCATGAATTATTAGGAAGCCCGATCGGATTTGTGACATCTCAGTCAGTGTCATCTCTGCAAAGAAAGAAGGAAATAAAATGAAACTTCGGGGGTTGTAGCTGAGCACTGCTGTTCGGCTTCTTCCTTGGTATTTTCATTTATGGGATTTTTTTGTCTCAGTTCCTAAGGAAATGAGCTTCATATAATTGCATAAGATTTACATCTGAAGCCCCTACTTACCCCAGCTGAGCAAAATTGTTAGTGGTACAATGAGGGGAACCGGGAAATATCAGCTGAGGCCACACTGGGCATCAGAGGGTCCATCCCTGGCTTACCCTTCAGGCATAATTCCCTAAAAACCAGGGTTCCCATGAGACCACCGACAGCTGTGGCATGTTCCCAGCCTCACTGCCCTTAATATGTGATGGTGGTGGTTAACTGAGGTGCGAAAAATTCCTGAGAATCACAGAATCATTTAGGTCCGGGGGGAAAAAAAAACCAAAACCAAAAAACAAAAAAACCCCAAAAAACAAAACAAAACAAAAAAAACCCAAAAAAACAAATACAATACAAAAACAAAACAAAACAAAAAAAAAAAAAAATACAAACACCAAACCCACAACCCTTAAAATCATCAAGCCCAACCACTAAACTCCCTCTGGATGTGTCTGAGGTTTGCATTTCCTCTTCCCGGCAAGCAGAGGTGTCGGGGTGCGACGGGAGGTGACGGGAGTGTCCTGCACGTCCTGGCGCTGCTGAGATCCCCAAAAAGAGCTCCAGATGTGCGTCCCAACCCCCTGCTGTCCCCAGGCTGCCTCCGGGCCACCACACGAGGGCAGCCCGAGTTCGGCTGTGCAGGGAAGCTGGGCAAGGCAGATGTGCCCAAACGGGGCGGGAGGGGGCGAAAAAAAAAATCCCAAAACCCAACAGTTGCACTCGACATCGATAGCATTTATCCGCCCCGCACAAAATTTCATTCGGCCGTCACCGGAGGCCGAATCTGGTGGGGAATCTCAGCCCCTGCAGCCTCGCGGTGACAGCCCAGATGCCACCCCGGAGGGCCACCACAAAACGCTCCATCACCCCCGCCCGCCAGCATTTGGTCGCAGGATGATTTGCGCTGGAGGAGACCGCCGAGATCACCACGCCTGAGGCTGGAATCCGAATTCCCCAGCCCCCGAGCAGCGCTAAGGACACACGGCAGGCTCACTGCTTCAGGTAACAAGTTTATTTTCTCCAGGGGTGTAAGATGTGCAGCAGGTTAAGTGTACAGGACCGCCAAGAGGAGCCGCAACCAAACAAGAGACGGGAACAAAGAAACCTAAACAGTATCCTGCCCTACAGTAAATAGTGCAAGTCATGTAAAACATTGGTTCAACATAGGAAAACACGGGGGGGGGGAAGAAAAGGTATTTCCAAGCCACAGGTATTTTCTGTCCCTCTGCTGGAGATCCCAGAGGTGGGGCTGGGAGGTGGGATGGGGATGAGTTCGCTCGGGCTCAGACTATGCGGGGTGTATCTTCCACAAGAAGGGATTTTTCTCAGTTCTTCCCTTTTCGGTTTTGGCTTGGAAAGAAACAGGGGTGCACGCAGTCCGAGGTACCAAAAGGCAATGGCAGCTCTTAAAAACCCAGCCACGGGTGACCCGCTGCCGAGCACAGCATTTTCTTAAAACCGAGACAGATGGGGTCTTGCTTCAGGTATACTCTCTTACCTCAAAAGTTTCCTCTGCAACCACACAATATTCCAGCTTCAGGGCACCAAGACTGTAAATAAAGCACTAATCCCCTCCACAATGGATGGGAAAGGACGGGGAGCACTGCAGGTCCCAGGGAGCTGCAGGCAGAGCAGAGACTGGGCAGCATCTGCAGCCTCACTGGTGCTGCCAGGACTCCTGCTGACACATTCAAGTCTAAAACATTTTAAGCTATACTTTGCAAAATTACTCTTTTTTTTTTTCTTTTTCTTTTTCTTTTTCTTGCAGGTGACTGCCATATGGAAAAGCCTCTCGCTCCCTGAACTGCGGGCTCCTTCTCCCCTTCTTAAAACACAAGAAAAATTTTCTTTCTTTTTTTTTTTTTTTTTTCTGTTTGTAATTTCCTTCTGCACAACCACAGGAAGAGGCTCTTGCAATGCTCAGCAAAGGGTTTCGAGCCCAGGGAGGGGGTTTGCCCACCCAGCTCCCTGCCACTCGTGCCAGGAGATGCTCCTTTGGCAGCAACACCTGGTCCAAGCACCACCCCGGTGCTGTTCCCCTTCTGCAGCCTGGATGCTCCAGCAGATAACAGCAGCTGCTCAGGAGCAAGCATGTAGCCATATGTTGTTGCTAACAAGCATTTACTGAAGCTGGTTTCTTCACGTGATTCCCATGTGTCTGATTAATGCACAGCTCCTCCGAGCGATTTTTAGATTTTTTTTTTTTAATTTTTTTTTTCCCCCACCCTCCCCTTGCAAATCTATCTCTTCTTTTGTTGCTGCTGTTGTTGTTGTCATTCTGGCATTACAAGGAAACCACGATGTGAGCAAAAAATAGGGTTAAAAGCTACAACACGTGAAAAAAAAAAGAAGCTCTAAGTGTATTTAAATAGCTAAAAACTAATGCACACAATTTTCATTTTGTGGATTTTTTTTTCTTTTTTTTTCTTTTTTTTTTGTGCTCAGAAACAGAGAGTTTATGGGCTGACCCTGCCATGGTCCTGCTGGTCCAAGCACAGAGTAGCTGCTCAACAACTGACCACCTCCCCTGGGAGGGGGATTGGTATTTCTTTGCTCCCAAGTCACATTTCTGGACTCTGCCTGCAGATCTGGACCCCTGCCTGGACACATCTGATGCTCTGCAGCCCTTCTCCAAAGTGTAAAGGAAGGAAAACGACCTGTGGCTGTAAGAACTTGGGATGTTTTACTGGGATTGCAGCAGGCTGTAAAACCCATGAGCCTGAATCCTTGGTGCCCAGGCTTGGGAGGCTTGACATGGACCTTTATTTCCCACTGCATTCCCAGTTAAAGCAGACTGGGAAGAAATGAACCTGCCTGACCTGGGTCCCTGGGCTGTACCAGCTGGGCTGTACCAGCTGGGTCCAGGGACTGTCCCATGAGCTGAGCAGAGAGGAGGGGGCGGTGGTGGTGGGAACATCCCTCCCCGGGTCTGAGCTTATCTCAGTGAGCCATGGGAAAGCACAGCAGGCTGGTAGGTAGCAGAGAGGTGCCCAAAGGTGATTCATCCCAGCCCTGGGAGGTCCAGCGTAGGTGGGGTGAATCACCCTCCATCTGCACCTGCCTCTCTCCAGAGCCAGGACGGCTTCAGAGGAAGGCTGGAAAGCACGTGGCAGGTTGCAGGACAACACACAGGTGTCTCAACAGCCACAGGGTACCTGTTTACTTCCTTTCCAAATGGCTGAGCAGTGTGGGACAAGATCCGCCTGCTCCTACCCGGAGATTATCTTCCAGGCTTTTGCACCTCATTCAGAAAGAACAAAGGAATTCCGCAGTTTCTGAGCAGCCACATCAATTACAGGGCTCATGTTTGTGTAAGCTGTGTTCATATAATCACAGAATCATCAGAAGAGCTGAGTTTGAAGGGACCTTTAAGGGTCATCCAGTTCCACACCCTGCCATGGGCAGGGACACCTTCCACTATCCCAGGTTGCTCCAAGCCCTGTCCAGCCTGGCTTTGGACACTGCCAGGGATCACGGGGCAGCCACCACCTCTTTGGGCAACTTGTTTCCGTTGTTTTGGTGTCCTCATTGTAAAAAATTTCTTCCTTCTATCTAGACTGAATCTCCTCTCTTCTAGTTTAAAATACCTCTTGTTCTATCACAATAGGCCCTGCTCAAATGTTTGCCCCACCTTTCTTGCAAACTGCTTTTAGGCCCTGGCAGGGGCTCGGAGCTCTCCCTGGAGCCTTCTCTTGTGCAGCTGAGCAGCCCCAGCTGTGCCAGGCTGGCTCCAGAGCAGAGGGGCTCCAGCCCTGGCAGCATCTCCGTGGCCTCCTCTGCGCTGGCTGCAGCAGCTCCACGTCCTTGTGCTGCTGGAGGCAGGGCTGGAGCAGCTCTGCAGGTGGGCTCTCAGCTGAGCACAGGGGCACAGGGGCAGGATCCCCCCTGCCCTGCTGCCCACGCTGCCCCTGCTGCAGCCAGGCTGTAGGAGCCAGGGTGAGATGAACAAGAAGCCACCAGACCGTGCGCTGGGACAGAACTCGCGTCCCTCCAGCCCGAGGTTTGGTGCTCGTTACACCCGTCCTGGTTGGGAAACGGGAGCAGATCCCCAGGAAGGCACCTTCACACTCAGCTGGGCTCCCCTGTGGATACCTGTGGCCTGGACTCACCGCACAACATCAAAACGGGAAGAAACAAGGTTTTCTCTAACCACCCCTCTACACCCCCAAAACGTGATCACTGCCAGCGCTCAGCTCCCTCCAGCCCTACCCAACCCAGCGCCAACGCGGGAAAATCAACCTTAACTCCATGACTGTCATCAGCATCGCAACACCAACAGCCCCTCGGGCTGGAGCCCTTACCAGCTCAACGTTTAATTAATAAGTGATTATTCTGGGCTTTCCAAAAGGTGTCAGGCAAACATCCGCAGAGCCGAGGCCACACGGATGGCTGTGCTGGCAGCTCAGCGACTGTGGAGGCTTTGCCTTCTCACCATGGCCACAGGCAAGAGAATCAAGTCCTGCTAATAATTTAAAAGCATCAATTAATACAGTTTAATAAATACATAAAATGATCTAGTCTCTTTTTTTTTTTTTTCCATCCGCTTTTTAGCATCAATCAAAGTTAAGGGTGATTGTCCCGTGAGTAACTAAGGCAAATTTGTTTGTGTACTCTCTACTTTTTTGTTTTGATTTTTTTTTTCCATTGTTTTGTACATAAAGCAATCACATAAAAATAGTTATAAATAGAAAAATTGCAAAGGTTTATCCCCACTTAGACATATAGGAAAAAAAAAAAAAAAAAGAACCCAAGTGACCTAACAAACAAACCGAGACAGAAAAAACACCTTGCTTCAAGTCCTTGCAGATCATACAGTACTCAGCATCTTTGGATATATTTTACAATGACTCCAGATCGTAGACAAAAAAAAAAAAAAAAACACCTGAAGGAACCAACCATCTGCAAAACGTCACTTGTTTAAGAAGTTGTTGTGGATTAAAAAGAAAAAGTTTGATGCAGTTCTAAGAAGATTTCTTCTTCTTCTTACTTTCTTTTTCTTTTTTTCTTTTTTTTCCCCCTCTCCATTGACTTTTGTTGCACGTGGAGTCTTTATGGGTTTCTTTTCGGAGGAGCGAGCCGAGTGTTGGGCAGTTCCTTGGGACCATTCTGCTAAAGGGTGGTCTCAGAGCAGAAGGCCCTCACGCCCTCCTGGGGGCTGTGGAACCCCTGTCGACTCCCTGTGTCCCCCTCCTTGCCTCTGGTGGGCAGATTCTCATCCAGCCACCGCGTCACTGATGGAAAAAAACCAAAAACCTCATGAACCCGCGGTCCTCGCATTCCCTTCGATTTTGCTGACGTTGAGAGGTCGTAGTGAAAAGAGAAAATAGAGAGCCCTAATTCGTAACATTCACATTCCCGAGTGTTGGTTTCGTGTAAAACAACCGCTGCAACCCACCACAGCCGGTGGTGGAACCGGGGTCCCACCGTGTCTGCCTCCCAGGACTCATCCAGGAGGAGCCAGGGGAGGCAGATGTCCACCAAAGGCCTTGATCCTTCAGAGTAGCTCATGGATCTGGGGCTGAAGGAATTGGACAGGGTGCTTCCGGATGCTTTTTTTTTTTTTTTTTTTTCCTTTTTCTTTTTTTTTTTCTTCTGCCCCGAAAGAATTACCAGATGGGGTGGCCAAGATGGAGACTGGAGGGATGCTGGGGAGTCACCCCAAACCTGCTGGCCACCGTGGGTGACCTTCAGCTTGGAGCACCCCGTCACACATCACCACCTTCTCTTTTGAACCAACTACAGTGGCATTTCTACTTGCTTGCAAGTAGATGGTATCACCATCAAGAGGCCTTTAGTGAACTCCTTTCCCACAAAGATCCCTCGAGACAAGCAGCAGGGATGTTTGCGCACCCGATTTTTTTTTTCCCACCAGCACTGCAGACCTGGGGACATGTGAGCGTTTTGCAAATTTTTCTCATCACTATCGCATAGGAACTTGAGGGAATTAAGGGAAGAACCCCAGACATTTCAGACTGGTCAGCGGCAGCGAATTCTGACTCTTTGGTTTGAAATGACTTTTTCATTTCAAAATTCCCACTGGTTCATTTTTTCAAAGCAAGGGTTTAATAAAAGCTCAGTATCGAAACATTACTGATTCTTCCAAAACTTCTCCTTCACCTTTTCAAGCAACTGAAGTTAAAATACTCAAAATAGGCTTTGGTTCTCCTTTTGAAACTTTGAAATAGCTAAAGAACCAAAATAAGTAAAATCCCCCTTTTCCACCCAGCTTTGCGCTAGGTGGTCTATCTCCGTTTTTTTTTTTTTTTTTTTCTTTTTTTTTTTTTTTTTTTTTTTTAGGTCCCAACTCATGCTGCAGATCAGGGCTCTCAGCAGCCCTAAAAATCTGATATACTGCTGAGAAAAGCAGTGGCCAGGATCCTCCCTCTCTCCCTCTCCCAGCAAGGCTGCTAGATGTCCCCTTTCTCCCCAAATATTTGTTGCCAGACGTGGGAATTAATTAAGAAGAAAAGAAAACAGAAAACAGAAAGGAAACAGAAAAGTCCTTTTGACCAAAAGGGCCAAGGAATGCAACATAACAAACCCAAGTCTGGACGGCTTGTCAGTGTCCAGTGAGCTCCGCGCATGGGAAAACCGGGAACATTTCCCACAGAAAAGCCATCTCGCGGTGATGGCCGAGCCCTGGACTAAGGCAAGTGAAGTTTTCGGGGGTGTTGAAGAGAGCAGCAGTCCCGGCCCTTCCCAGATGGAGCCATGAGCGGTGAGATGGGACAGCGAGCGGCCGATGGCCCCAAAACCAAGTGCGGAGTCTAAAGTGCCGGTGGCCACGGGGCACAGCGCCTGCCCATCCCCTGCCCTGCCCCAAGCCCCAAGGCAGGCCACGGCAGGGAGAGGACGAAGAGCTTCCCGGGAACCTGATGATGCAGAAGGGCAGGAGGGAGCCCCAGGGGAGCGGGCTGCCTTGCTGGGACGGGAGCAGACGCATGGTGGGACCGGGCGCGGGTTTAGTTGCTGGCCTCCGAGATGGGAGCCACGTGGCCGAGGCCCGCCAAGCCACTGAAGCCCGTGCTCCAAGGGTCAGGGAGAGGGAAGAAGGGCTGGGCAGCGAGGCTTTCGTTGTGGCCCAGGGCGAAGGCGAAGATGCCCGCGTTCCTCTCCATGTCCATCTGCGCCCGGCTGAAGAGCTTCATCTGCGTCTCTTCGATTTGGCTCTCCAGCTCCTGCAGGCTGAAGGGCGCCTTGGCCCCGCCCAGGAAGTGTTTGGGGCTGGGGCCGGGAAGGCACATGGCCGCGCTGCCGAGGTGGGAGCTCATCTCCTCCAGCGTGGGCGGCATCACGAAGCCGTTCTCCACGGGCGGGCCGCCGGGGGCGAAGAGCAGGCCGGCCGCCCGCCACGCCGCCGGCTTGCGGCCGCGCCGGGGCCGCGCGATGCGGCAGCTCTGGCGCTTGATGTGGCGGTGCAGGTGGTCGGAGCGGGTGAAGCTCTTGTAGCAGAACTCGCACTGGTAGGGCCGGATGCCCGTGTGGATGCGCATGTGGTTCTTCAGGTCGTAGTTGTGCACGAACTTGGCGTTGCAGTGGATGCAGAGGTACGGCCGCTCCCCCGTGTGCTTCCGCATGTGGATTTTGAGCTTGTCCTGCCTGCAAAAGAGAAGGGGGCTCGGTCAGGCGGTGCGGGCTGGGAAGGGGTGTGGTTGGGATTGCTCTTTTTGGGGCGGCCTGTTGGATTACGCCCTTTTTTTCCTGACCCGGAGAGCTGAGGGGTAACTGAGAGGCGTTTTAAAAAACTTGGATTCCGTTTTCAGTCTCACGTGAGGGGTGAGACTGTACGGGTGTTACAATTCACGCCGTCACAATCAGGAGCCAAACTATTTCCTAATTACAATATATTATGAGTGTTTTTTGGCCTATCAGCTTTTTGCTACACAACGCTGCTAATGCCTTAAAACCAATCATCTGAAATTACCCCTGGTGGGTCCTGCTACAATGCATCTTTCATAGCTTTTTTTCACCAAAGTATCTAGTCTTATTTGCAAGGCCATCCTTCGAAACTTGTTTCTAGTTCCATTTCTCCCTCAACCATGTCTCTGTCCTATTCCACGGCGCTTCTACGTCAGCATTTTCTATCTCAAATTTTGCACACAGACGCATGCTACGTGAGCCTTCTGTCAAGCTTTGAGATTTCTCCTCAAATCCATTTCCCACGGTTGCCTCCCTGATGGGGATCGGGGGACGAGACAGTGGGAAGGTGGGGAGCTCATCCTGGGGCCTCTCCCAAAAGTGTGGATGGTCTTGAAGGCTGATGCTTGCCTTCTCCTCTTTCCTGGGCGCTAAAACATCACACACACAGGGGCCTCAATGTCCGGAGTTTGCAGCCCATCCCAGAGAGCTCAAAACAGCTTAAATTGGAGGGAAAAAGAAAATAAAAATCCCTGGAATAAACCCCAAAAAGACAGAATCATTAAGGCTGGAGAAGACCTAAGATCATCAAGTCCAACCATTACCCCAGCCAAGGCCACCACTGAGCCATGTCCCCAGGTGCCACATCCAGATGGCTTTTAAATCCCTCCAGGGATGGGGATTCCACTAGTGCCTTGGGCAGCCTGTGCCAGGGCTGGACAGCCCTTTCAGGGAAGAAATTTTTCCTGGTTTTCCAAGCTCAGCTTTCTCTGGCACAACTTGAGGCCGTTCCCTCTTGTTCTGTTCCTGGTTTCCTGGGAGAAGAGCCTGACCTCCTTCCACACATTTGTAAAGAGCAAGATTCTAAATATGAGAATGTATCTACATATAGGTAAATCTGGGATCATTAAATAAATAAAGAAGGAAATTAGTTGGGATTCAAGAGCCTGGCAATGTGGGACAACACCGCTTAAATTCAGCCCCTCTTTGGAGCCGATTTCCCTCTCCTTTTATTCTTGCACTGACCACATGGTGTCTCAGGAGCTTTCTTTTGGAGCAGGAGCATCACAGAGAGCGATGCTGCCAGAGCTGCAGCACCCCGGCACTCTGTCCTTCCCTGCCAGGGTCTCCAAGGCCAGCACACATCCAGCCTCCCACACAGTTTGGAATTTTTTTTAAATCCAGCCATGGAATAGCTTAATATCCATCCCAATGGCACTTATTTACGAAGATTTATGTATGTGGGGTTTTTTAAGGGGAACATCTAAAAGAAAGATTATTTTTCCCATACTGGCAATCCAATCACTACTTTTCCCCCCAATAAATAAATGTTTCCTTCTGCAGCCAAAAAAGGGAGAAAAAACCCCAAAATCACAGCTGAAGTGTATGATTATAAAAAGTGAAGCTGATGATGGCTCAACTGAGCTGAACACTGCTTCCTAGGTTGCACCAGTGGAGTTAAAGTTAAGAGCAGAGTGGGAAAATTCACAAAGTATTTCAGTACAAACCCTCCAACATGCTAGTGTTGAGGCTAAAAATATGTAGAACATGTGGAGTAATGTCATTATTAGATACAAAATATGTGTTATGTATTACAGATAGGCCATATAAAACTATATATTTTCATATAAACAGTAAAGAATATACAATTCATTATTGTCTTAAATTGTAATTATATTATAAATCGCAATGATTCGATTTATATAACATAAAAACCACACCAAAAATCTGTTTCTTCTGGCAGGTCAAGCCCTCAAAAACTTGCAAGGTGCTGCCACTGAGTTGGTTTTTGCCACCCAGCATATCGAAACAGTTTTTGGTGACACGCCCAGCGGCACAGAGGTGAGGAATACAGCCCTGGGCTGGGCATCCCTGCACACCAGTCCCTCAGGATCAAGGACGCAAAGGAGCATCCCTAGCAGGAGAGTCACTTCTTCACCAGATGGTGCTTTATTGCTTTTGGGAGGCTGATCCCAGCCTGGTCCTGCACCCACAAGATTTCTGAGGGGGACGTGAAAAAAGGCATTTCTCAGCCCCTGTGCCGAGCTCAGGGCAACTTCCCAGTCGGGCATTTTTAAAGCTGGTGTCACCCCAAGGTTTTCAGAAGGGTGCATTTCCTCTGGAAGGGCCAGGATCAGTGCTCAGCAGCGGACAAAGCAGCAGCAGCAGGGAGAATTCACCCCGAACGGAGAATCACAGGCGAAGGGATGGACGCGGGGGCTCGTACTGCAAAGCAGGGGGAAACGTTAATAAAAAGCAGAGCTGCCGACCCCACCTATAATTTAATTTAAACCTCCGTATGTAATGTTTAACCCAAGCAGGATCGCTTTTCCTAATAAACACGCTGCGTGCCAGGACTGTATAATGTAAATACAGGCAAAGCTCTTTCCAGGCTATTACCCATCTCCGGCAGCAGACGGGGAGAAACCCAATCCTCCCTGCCCTGCCCCGACAGCATCTCCGGGGAATGCAGGGGAGGTTTGTGGCTCCACCTGGAGCCGCTCAGAGGCTGGGGAGGGTGAGGTGCTCTGTGGTGAAGCACTCCAGGAGGGATGTGGCACAGGGAACAGAGCTGGGAGCTGGGCTGGAGGCTCGCTCCGACAGAGACCCACGCTCCGTGTGTGTGAATAACCTTAATGCAATTGCATTAGGAGAGCGATTAGGGCTCTGCGAGCTGTCACAACACAAATAATAGGAACAAATAACGTTAACCTTTCCAGCCGGAACAGTATCTCCTTGAGCACTCTGGGGTTGTCTTGGTGGAAAAGCTGAAATATTTGCAGCTTTCTGCGGCGTTCTAGCAGGGTGGAACGGCAGACTAGAAGCTGAGCAGCCTTTGTTTAAGGAAAAAATAATTAATGAGCCATTAAATGAAGTCCTTCTTCCTGCGATCAGATGTCCGCGGGCAGCAGGAGCGGCGGATCCAGGCGCACGGAGGGTCCTTGCCAGGGGATGCGAGATCCCACTGGTGTGGAGGGGAAGGGATCTGCTGGGGAGGTCGGGGCACTCCTCACCCTGGAAGAATTATCTTCTCCATCTCCCCAGTAGATTTTCTCCTCCACAGTTCCTTAAATGCAGAAATCATGCAAAGGACCGATTCATACCGAAATTCCGTCTGGGAACCTCTGCTTCCCGGCACCCTCACTCCCAGGGGATCCCAGAAGGGACCATCTGAGCTTTCAGATCCCCAGTGAAGGCACCGTGGGTGCCAGCCCAGTGCTTTCAGAAAGCGTGGGATTCCCCACCGCCCCCGGGAGCAAAACACATAATGCAAGAGGCAGCACTCAGGAAATCCCAGTAGAAATCTCCTTCTGCATCTCAATCACTCTGCTTTGCTTGAAAATACGGTTTTTCCTAAAAGAGACCTCTCACGCCAGAGTAATAATGAAAACAGCTAAGAAAACCCCACCCCAAACAAAACCAGTTAGCTGCACGCCTTTCAGAATCCTTCCAAACACATTTAAAAACAAATCAGCATTTTAAGATATCCACTTTGCTCAGGGTGTTAAAGAAGGAAAAGACCCTCCAGCACCCACCTCTTGCACGGGGTGACCCACAAGACCAGTTTTCATCAGTGGCGTTGGGGGTCTGCACTGTTGGATGAGTCCCAGTTTTCTGATTTTTTTTTTTTTTCCCTGAAGTCCCCCTGCCCCTGTGCCCTGTATTTAGAAGCTGCTGAGCACATGGGGGATGTCGAAACTATCATGTTTTAATCCTGCACTAGTAATGGGTCATGCTAGACCAGCTCTGTGTGGAGTTTTTAACCTCCCCCAACGCCGATATAACCTGTCTGGACTAGGCATCTCTCTCCGTGCCTCAGTTTCCCCAGACTAAGCAAACAGTGCTGCCCTTGCCTGTGAAGGACTTTGGGAGCTCTCTGGGAGGGCTTAGCTCTGTTATCCCCATTACAGGAAAGGTGTCAGTGATAGATCTATCCAGGCCATTTCCTCATCAGCAATTAGCACAAGAGAGCGACAGGGACCACAGGATGGGGCTGGCCGGGCTCTCCCTCCTGCCCGAGATGCCACCACGCTCACAGGGCTGAGACAACAGCCCCTCGCTAGCCTGAAGAGGCAGCAGGAGCCAGATCCAAATTCCTGCAGGCAGGAATTATCACCATGCAGTGGCCTTTCCCCTGCAAATACCAGGGTGAGCTGGCTCACGTCGCACATGCCCGCCCGAGGCACGATGCTCCCCGCATTATAATACGGTGTCTGCTGCGTTAATGGAAGGGAGCATGGAAATTTATTTTCAGGTCAAATTCTCGTCATCTGCATATCTTCCATTGGAATATTATCACAGGGAAAGGAGAAGAAAAGACAGGCTGAATGCAGGAGCACCCCAGGTGTCCGGCCATTGTCAGGAGCTCGCCTCTGCCTACTGTGCCGATTATTTTCCTCTGGTTTTCTCCCCCCAGCTTAATAGGGCTCTCTCTCCCTCTCACATGCAGCCAGGAGCTGAAATACCATGCTCTTGTCAGAAAGCTTTATTATTATGGTAAAGATTGTTCTCATTAGATATTAATTATACTCAGCAAGAGCAGATCCAGGAATCTATTTGTCTCTGCTCACCGATTAAATTTGCCCAGCTTTGCAGAGCACGGTTTCAGGCTGGAACATTAGATTTGCACAGCTAAATACAACTTGGCATGAGAAGTTGCAGCTGCCCCATCTCTGGAAGTGTCCCAGGCCAGGCTGGGCAGTGCGTGGAGCAACCTGGGATAGTGGAATGCATCCCTGCCCATGGCAGGGGATGGAACTGGGTGAACTCTAAAGTCATTTCCAACCCAAACCATTCCATGGTTCTGTGAGTCCAACTGTTCCCTCAGCACGGCCAAGTCCACCAAACCATGTCCCCAAGTATCACATCTACACATCTTTTAAATCCCTCCAGAAGTGGGGACTCCTCCAGTGCCCTGGACAGACTGTTATAGAGTGCTTCACACAAAGAAATTGTTCCTAACATCTAATCTAAACCTCCCCTGGTGAAGCCTGAGGCTGTTTCCCCTTGTCCTGTCATTTGTTACTTTGGGGAAGAGACCAAGACCCCAACTGCACTACCAACACGTAATAATTAGGGTCACTCTGGCCCCAGAAAGCCCAGATACCGTCATGTCCAAACGTGCAACTTGGCTGTGGTCTACGCTGCTGCCAAAATGTGCAAACCCAAACTAATTACATCCTGTGGATAAATGGCCCTCCCAGCTCAATGCGTCTCTCAGCACATTAGAGATGAAGGCTCCTTGGCTGCTTGACCATCTGTTTTCCAGCTCACTCTGGTCCCACTGTGGTGAGCTATGGTGGGGTTGAAAATATCCTGTTGCTTATTTAAGCTTTTGTCCAGCGAGGGGATGGATCCAGTGAGCTGTGGATGTCACCCACAACCCACAAAAATCAGTAGGTTCTTTTCCTTCCTCCACCCTCCCTTCCTCCCTTTTTTTTTTTTTCCGAAGGGATAGAGATCGTGCCCTGCTTTCTTCCCTACTTTTATTCTGGGAAAGAAAAAATGAACTCTGATGAGCTTTCTCTGATGAGCAGCTGAGAAATCAGTCACAGGTTACGATGTGGCCCCTCCAGCCACCACCCCACTCCCCAGACACGGCAGAGGTGACCAACACACACCTGGTAAAGCGAACTTCACAGATATTGCACATATAGGGCTTCTCCCCCGTGTGGGTCCTCATGTGCCTGGGCAGCTTGCCGGCTCCCATGATGACTTTGTTACAGATGGGACACTGCTGGGATGCCTTGGGCTTTATTTTCCTCTCTTCCTCCAGGGGCCACGGGGGAAAAACTCCTCCGAACTGGGTAGCGCTTAAGAAATTGAGATAAGCGCTATAGTCAGTCTCTGCCTTAATGTGCCCTAAGGGAGCTGCTGGGGTGTTGGCAAACATGTCCTTGAAGAAGTCATTAGGGAAAGGAGGTGGAGGCACGTCTTCCCTCTCCTCCTCTTCCTTGATCTTCCTCTTTTTGATCACCAGATCCAACGGGCCATTGTCTACTTGTGGCTCCTCAAGCTGGGAGAAGGAGTTGAAGTCGCCGTTCCACAGATGAGGGAAGAAGCTGGGGGCGAAAGGAGACAGAGCTGGCCTCCTCTCTGGGATGTTTGCCTTAGGGTACAAGTTTTCACTCAGCAAGGACTCTATGGAGAAGTCTCGTATCATGCCCAAGTGTCCAGAGGAGTTACTGGCTGGGAAGTGATTTGGAAAATCTTTAGGCGCTTCTGTATAAGCTTCTTCGGTAAGATCGGACTCAGAAGGGCTTTGGTGGCAGCTTACTTCTTGCACGTCAGCTAGGTTCTCCTGATTGACAAAATCTTCCACTTCCTCCTCCTCCTCCTCTTCCTCCTCGTCTTCATCTTCGTCTTCGTCGTCATCGTCGTCCTCTTTGTCATCTTCCTCCTCGGCCTCCCTGTCGGGCTCCATGATTTCAAGGCATACGTTGATGATGCTCTGGATCTCCAGCATCTTGGCGGCGCTGAGGATGTGCTTGACGTTTGAGGTGGTGATGGTGAGGGTTGAGGTGTAGGCGAACTCGAGGATGGCAGAAAGTGCTTCAGGCTTGACAAAGTCAATCTCGTAAACATAGGGCTGGTCTGTTAAAGTGCCGGTAGTGAAGAGTTTTTTGAAGTACTTGCTGCAGGCGGCCAGGACGGAGCGGTGGGTGCGGTACTCCTGGTCCTGGACGATGAGGATGACATCGCACAGGAGCCCATCGTGCCGCTGCTCGTTCAAACCGCACAGGACCTCGCTGCTGTGGTTCGGGAATGGGATCCCGATAAGATCTTCAATGCCATTGGCCATATTCTCATTTAGTGCCCTAGGACAAAGCACAGACAGCAGAGCGTTAGCAGGGGAGCCGCAGCCGATTACGCCGGAAGGACGGATGCTGCCTTCTCCCAGGGTTCTTCTCTCCTCCACCTCACCTGCCATCACCTCCTGCTTGCACTGTCTCAGTGCACCTCTAGGCCACCTTCAGCTCCTTCCAGATCCTCTGTGACCGAACCTCTGCCTCCCCCCCATCTCTTCATCTCCTTCTCTGTCCTCATCTTTCTTGATTCCCACAGCGTTCACCTTTTCACAATCACCCTCTTCTCTTTCACACCCCTCCCTCAGGAACTTTGTGCAATGACTCCTTCCCCATCACACTCCTTCTACATCCTCCTGGAGCCAGCACTGTTCCAGGCACATGTGGGATTTGCCCTGCCAGGAGCTGCGTGGGGAAAGTGTGATGCTGTATTGCTTCACCCTGCCAAGAGCCAGCACCTACACTGCTCGAACAAGATGAGCCAGGGAGTGCCCATCTCATCTGCGTGATTGTTTTTGGGGCTGGTACAACTGGACATCCCAGACAGGAGGGCCCCGGCTTCCTGCTGCAGCAGGAGAGCGATCCTTACGGATCTTCAGTTCTGCTGCCTCACTCCTGGAAGCTGTGACACGTCACCTCACGTGGGGACAAGCCACGTAGGAATGTCTTCCTGAGGGACCTGGGAGCGAGGAGGAAAGCGAGGATTTGTGTCACAGTGCATCCCTAAACACTCAGAGGAAGACAACCAGGTAGCAAGGACCTGACCAGACACAGATTGCTGTCCGCTATCTCTTCTCATGAGCTGAGCTCTCTCCATTCCCAATCCTGCTTGGGCTTGTCAGCATGGTATCAAAATGCCCTGTGCATCTGGCAGACGTCTTCCCCTGACAGAGCAGCTTTAGCTTCAAAGGAAAACTCGGAAGCAAAAAAGCCCACACCCAAGGGGAAAACCTTACATTTTTTTGGGTGGGGTTTTTTTTTTTGGCCATTTTTTAATCTGTAAGATGTTTCCTCTTTCACATGGCTCCAGCAGCCCTTCCACATGAGAAATCCCAGGAAAGGAAAGCGATTTCCTCCAGCAGGCGATGAATACATTAAACCCGTCACAGACAGAATTCATCAAACAGACAGCATAACTTTGAATACACTAACCCTTGGAAACCCCCAGGACACAGAGCATGTGTTCATGCAGTGTCACCTCTACCAGCCCCGGCCCTGCTGCAGGTGGACACTCGATTCACAGACGAGGGACAGAGCGTTAATCTCCAGGAGAACTCAGGGCGCATGAACAGCCCCACTCCATCCCTTCTGCAAGGATGACACCATATCAGGCAGGTTCCCCAATTCCGCAGCACCCCACTGCCTGGGGCAGCTCTCCTGGGATCCGCTGCCATGTCCTGGGTGTCCTTCCCTGCTCAGTTTCTGGCTCTGCTGATTCCAAACCTCCTTCCAAACCACCGCTGGGGGACCTGGTTTACTTCAGCTGGCTCCCACCCTCCCAGGTGCCTCAGGGATGGAAAAGAACCTGGCTGGATGGAGGCTGTCCATGAAAACCTGTGCTTCACCTTGGCCAGAAACCTCTGGGGAAGCCTGGGGGGGATCAGATTCTGCAGGAAACATTCCCGTGGGAAAAGGAATGCTGTCTCCCTTTTCTTCCCTCCCCAGGGAGACTGTGCAGGTATCTCCCCCACACCTAACCAGCACTGCCAAAAACGGGCGCGTGGGAGCCGGAGAGAGAGGGTCTTGGACCACAAGCCTGTGAGGAGCAACAGGGATGGGGGACAGCTGTCCGTGGTCAGTGAAGCCTCAGAGGGGCTGGAGGGCAGCCCCAGCCACGGGAAGCCCTCTCCAGGCACCTTCCCTTCCCCAGGAATTACACCCAGCTCCAGCCACCGACATTTTCCAGCGGAGGGAGGACGCTCCAGCCCCGCATCCCACGGTGTGCCCATTACCTCCACGCTAATTACTTCTGTTGTCTGAAACAAATTGATTCATTACAGTGTGCTGCTCTTAACCATGTTAACCAGCAATGCTCCTCGGCGATCCCGACCAGCTCCGTATCAAATCCTCCTTGAAAATCGCCGATAAATGACAGCAAATCCAATACCTTCTCCAAGTGGAGTGCAAGATAATAAATAACCCCTGAGCCAGGGAGGAAAACACAGCTTCCTTTCTAGGGCTTTGTATCCCGAATAATAAGCGTGAGCAATTAAATTTCTATTGCTGTTTTTATCATCTGCTCGTTTATTTTTGTTTGGAAGGAGCCTGAGTGTTAAAGGAGCTTTTTGCATGAGGGAATGTGTCTTCCTATTTTGATCTCTCGCTGCCAGACCACCCCAAATGCCAAAAATCAGAACAGCAGAATATTAGACTACCCTGAGAAATGTTTCTGTAGAGGGTTTTTTTTTTTCTGGACACTAAGCTTCATTCTCCCTATTTAGTGGATTATTCACTCGACAGCAGGAAAAATTAGAATTGGGAGATTGAGGTGTGATTATATACATAGTTACGTATTGTTTATAGGGATAAAACAGATTAAAAAATTATGGGGTCCTGGTGGAAATTAGCTGGTTTTCCTTTCTTATCCCTCCCTGGTGCTCCTGAGATGTGGTTCTGTTAACTGCAGCATTTAGGCAAGCCGATAACTTTCCAGGGTGCTGGCAAAATTGAAGGTGATTCATGTCATTTAAACCGGGGGCGAGGGGGGGAGAGGGAGAGAAACAGCCCGTTCATTTGCATACATTTGCATTTTTTAAACTCTCAGGGTGGCTTGACAGCTCTGGAGCTCAGCGAGCTTGAGAAATGACCTTATGGTTCCCATGCCCCCGGGGAGGTTGATGGCCAGAGGCTGGAAGCGTGCTGAGGCTGACGTTTTCCTTCCTTCCCCTCCCTCCTCTCCCTCCTCCTGCGCTCCCCCCTTCCCCTTCCCAAGCCAAGGGTGGGGTCCTCAATAATAACAGCCTTAAAAATAGCATCTGATGGTGACAAATGTCACCAGGGCATGCACACACACACACACACACATATACACACACAGAGATGCACTCAAATGCTGAGCAGCCGACACGGAGTTAAACAGCAAAATCCCATTTTATCATAGAAAATTACAGCATTGTTAAAATAAACTGGAGGGAGATGGTGGAAAGGGTGGAGGGCACCTAAAATAAACGTATTCTGCAGATGACGTTGCGAAACGTTGCATTTATGGTTATGCTTAAAACTCATTCATTACTTGCTCGCCAGGAAAAGCCCCACTTATTAAAAAAAAATAAAAAATGATGGTGGGATACTGGACTGCTTCCCCCACATTCTGCCAACAAGTTTAGACACCTGAAGCTGCAATGGGAAAAAAAAAAAAAAGGGGGCTGGGAGAAGCTAAGCTTTGTCCCCTTTTTGGATGAAAAATGCCAGATTCAAGCCAGGCCCCAGAGCAATGTCACCTGCACCGTGCACTGCCTGGGTAACCCGAACCTCATCCAGGCACTCTGCTGCTCAAAACCCCCTTCTATTATTTTTGTTCTTTCAAATAATCTCCTCTCTCCAACCTCCTTCACTGTAATACTGAAGGATCCCAGCACCTCCAAACAGGCAGCGCAAAACTGAAATATCCAGAGAGAGGCGAAAACGCTCGTCTCAGCACCGTGGTGAGCGAAAACCAGAAGAGCACTCGATAGGTTTATGAAGACATATGCACAGAAAATAGGTAAAGCAAGCTCCTGTTGCCTCTGCTCATTTGTAGGGGTGGGGATGGAGCACCGACACAGCTCGGAGCAGCCCTGGAAAGATGTGCCGGCCCCGGGGAGGGACAGGATCCTGCCCCCGGCTCTCAGGGTTGCTCCACGGCAGGAATGAGAGATCCGAGACCTTTGCGGGCTCTTCACCAGCACTTCCCTTTCCCATCTCCTTCCTCACCCCCGGTGACAACGCCCTGAGAAGCCGAGCCCTTGGAGGAGATGAAGGCTGCCAGGGAGAGCCCGGGCTTGTGAAACATGTGGCTGATGGCCCAGGGCTGTGTCAGGAGCAGTGATCTCCCCTTCCCTTCACAACCTGAGTCGTGGCTGGGAGATGGCCATTTTGGCTTTTTAGCTGCGTGCTGGCCCGTAACTTAATTTAATTGCTGTAGCACGCAGCGTTTCAATATTTTAATACCCTAATATTTTAATATATTAATATTCCGGCACATTAATATTTTATTATTTGTATGTTTTAGATATTTATAATTTTGCATTAATATTGTATATATTAATATTTTATGTGTCTTTATTTTATATTTTGATGTTTTGGTATCGAGATTTTTCTGAGCATCTCCCTATAAAATGTGCATTTCTTGGCCTTCCCTTTGCTGTGATTTTCCCTCAGGAAAAGTGCTGGCTCCTGACTGTGTTTCCTTTTTTCTGTGCCTACAGCGACTCTCTGTGGGAGTGCCCCCCCAAAGATGTGGGGGTGCCCCAGGGCAAGCAGGGGATGCAAAGCAGCTGCCCCCCCATGCCAGGCTCATTCTGCATTCAGCACAGCACAGGAAGGAGCCCGAGGCTCTGGCTGATCTCTGCCTGCTCCCGGTGTCAAAATGTCACTTTTCCAGGCAAAACAAGGTGTCTCCAGCTCCTCCCTTCACCCCGCCCGTGCGTGCAGAGGGATTCAGGGTGCAAGGCCAGGCACAAGGCTCGACCATCGCTCCCCCATCCCAGCCAGCTGCTGGCCCCACCTTGCTGACACAAAACTCCTGGAGGAATTCCAGCTTTACCTCTGAAGCATGAGACCACGCAGCAAAGCATTCCAGAGGTGTCAGAACCAGGCTTTGGGGTGCTCAGCACGCCAGGGCACCCCGGGCTGCTGACCCTGTCAGGAGAGGGAGTCAGAGAACCACAGAATGAATCCCAGAGCGGTTTAGGCTGGAAGGGACCTTAAAGCTCAACTCATTCCACCTCCCTGCCATGGGCAAGGACACCTCCCACTGTCCCAGGCTGCTCCAAGCCCCATCCAGCCCGGCCTTGGACATTTCTCGGGACTGGGAGAGTCGGTAGGAGATCTCAACACCTTTCCTCACCCTGATTTATTTTCCACTGCCACCTCCCTGGCCTGGAGCACTCATCACCCTGAGGCTCAGATGCTTTGGCTCTGCTGCTCTGCTACCTGCACCTCTTTCCCAATCCCTGCTCCAGGCTGCAGGAGTGGAGGCAGCAGCCGAGGTGGGCTGGCTGCTCTCCCTCTGCATCCACCCATGGCCCCGTCTGCGCAGATCTGCCTGCTACATCCATCAGCCCATAAATACACGTGGGTTATTATTTCCCCCCCCCACCCCCAGTTTTATTTGTGCCTCTTCATAATGAGGCAATTAAGATGTGCATGTGAGATCACCGTAATCTGTCAAAATATTACAGCTACTTTCACCGGGATACGCTGGCCAGTGATTGATCGCTCCTGCTCCTGTTACGTGGTGGAAAAACGCTGGCACAGGGTGCCCAGAGCAGCTGTGGCTGACCCTGGGTCCCCGGAATGTCCAAGGCCAGGCTGGACAGGGCTTGGAGGAACCTGGGATAGTGGAAGGTGTCCCTGCCCATGGCAGGGGACTTGGGCACAATGGTCACTTCAAACCCAAACCGACCTAGGATTCTGTTTTGGTGGCACAGGGATGCTGCAGCTCTGTTCCAGCACCCACCAACTGCTCCACCACCTTGAGCAAGGCCCTTGTGCAAACGTCCCTGAGCCAAGCCACCCACACTGACACCCCATCCGAAGGCAGCCCCACAGGGGCAACACCACCGCCTTGGCCAAGCACTTCACTCCAATCTGGAAGACCAAGAAAGGCTTGGGATCCCCAAACTAGAAGTCTGAAGGCAGGCAGGGAGGCGGGATTACCTTTCTATTTGAAAAAGAAGGAAGGTGTAAAACCTAACGAAGGTAAATATTGCCTTTATATTTATTTCCTTACTATAGGGGCACACCTCCCCTCTGAACATCTTGTCTCCAGAGGAACGTGTCATTAAACCACCCACCCCAGCAGCAAACGTTTCTGCCCTCCAGCAGGAAGGTGGGGCAGAGAGCTCCTCTCCTTTCAATCACTGCCCTGGGATGCCTGGAACAATGAGGAAAACGTGGCAACATCGGCAAGGAGGGCTCTGAAGGACACCATCCCCTCTGCAGACCCAGAGGTGTCTCTGTGGGAGGGAACCACCTCACACCAACGCCACCAGGGCTTCACCCCAGGGCTGGACACCCTCCCTGGCCTCCAGGAACCCCCAGGACCAGTCTGGGAGACACGGGGTTGAGCTGCAAAAAGTTGGGGGTGTCTGGCTTTTGTTTGAGCTCATCCACACACACACACACAGAGACAAAAATTATGTCGCCAAAAAATTCATGGATTTTGCTCAGATCTGGAGGGAGCAGAAGAGGGAAGATGCTTCCAAAGCGATGCTTTGGAGGGGAGGGATGCACAGGAGGTGGCATTCTCCCTGGAAGAAGCTCGCTGGCAGCACGGATGGAGAGGAAGCGGGGCAGCACAGTTTAAAAGGGATGCTCCGTGGGACACCGGTGGCCAAGGCCAAGCGGAGTCCCTGCGATGCTGCCACGGATGGAGAGTTCCCTCTGATGCCAGGAGGAGAGGGGTGGCCGAGGACCCCAGCCCTCCCCAGGATGCAGGAGACGGAAGCGCCCCAGAAGTCGAGCACGGTTTGATCACATAATTAACGCGGTGAGGCTTCAGGGAGTGAAATCGCAGGGGTGACCTTCACCGTGGTATTTCTTCATCGCTTACTGGACTTGTCAGTATTCATACTGATCTCTGAACAAAATCCTTGGGCATACAAGAATTCATCCTCACCAACATCTGGCTGGCAAGTTGAGCCCGCGTGAACTATTTATATTTGCACATACTATATAAAACTCACCTCTTTTTTTTTTTCTTTTTTTCTTTTTTTTTTCAGCCGGAACTACTAGTTTCCTACAAGCAGGCCACAAAAGAAGCCATATTCACTGAAGTCGCACCGGAGAGTCCAAAATAAAAGGTGCTTTAGAAACTATCTCCAGAGTTTTCAGTGATCCCAACAATAACCCTTTCTCTTCCCAGTTTCCAAAATCCATGCAGGAGTTTATCCAGCCAAGCAGGGGCACATCGGTACTGGAGATCTGCTGGATCTCCCTGGTACAACATCACTCGGGAAGCTCCAGGAGGAATACCTGCTTAGGCAGGTGGTTACAGGTGCCGCTCATTTGCTCCACCAGGACGTGGAGGCCGAAGCAGCTCCTGTGCCCTGTGTGAATCCACCCCGGGGAATTTTTAAAGGCTCCTTACACATCACAGCAAATATACACCAGCCAACAAATCCACCCCTGCAGGTTAACTCCAGCCACCCAGAGCCTCCACGAAGCACCCCGTCCTTTACCAGCTTTGCTTCCATACAGATGTGATCTGGCAAAAAATTGCGGATTCTGAATCAAATCACCCCTCAGCGTGCTGAACAGTTGGGCACTGCTGGTTGTAATGGGAATTTGCTGCTGCTCCATGACCACCAGCACCTGACCCCGGTCCATACATGGCTAGATTTTCCACCCTCAGCTCCTCTCTGGGGAGGAACTTGTGGCTCAGGTTGAGCCCTTAGGGGGCACATGGTGAGGAATAGGTTGAGCTCATGGCAGGGCGTTTAAGGCCCCTTCCAACCTGTACCATTCTGCAATTCTGTGGTCACATCTCCAAGTCCCATGCTGCTCCTATTTCCTTGGGACTAGTCCTCAGCCCCAGATAAACGCCAACCTGAGCCCTGCCAGGGCCAGAATAGAGTTCAGTGCCTCCTGTAATTGAAGGGCCACGTTTTCACTTTGGTTTCCTTTTCCATGCTTCTTTAAATTGCCCGACACACTGCCCAGTTTCAGAATTTATGTAAAGCTCCAAAACCAGGAGGTCCAGGTCACTTCTGGGTGGCAGCTTGATGAAGTCTGCATGCTGCATGACAGATGCCATCTGATGTGCTGAGCAGGCCTTGGCAAAGGGGCATCCTGGTGATAAATGGTCAAATAAACATAAACAATTAGTGGAGTTACATCAAAGGCACCGCCTGGCTCCAGATGGTGTTTTGAGGGCTTCATCGACGCACAGAGCAGGGGCAAATTAATTAACCACAGCAACTAGCCAGGTACCAGAGAGGAGACTTTCGGGAGTGGTCACATCTGACCACAGTCTCTTCTTGCAGCGTTGTGTCTCCCTTCAAGCATTTCCTCAGAGGTCTGAGGGGATGGTGCTCTGGGCGCCAGCTCCCTACTGCCCCACTCTGCTGGGGCTTCAGAAAGTGCTGCAAGGTTGAAGATGCTCAATATCCTCTTTTTTGTTGTTGTTTTTGTTTTGTTTTCTTCCTTGAAACCCTTTGTGAGCCCTGTCTGCAGGGCAGTGTGGAGCCTTGACAGTCTCCCGGCCACGCTCAATACGATGTTGCTGGTCCAGGCGACGATGCTGGGTGAGCATCTCTCCCCCGCAGCCAAATCCATAAAAACACGTGTGGGAGGGGGGGGGAATATGTTAAATGAAACAGGAGAGCTTCCAGCTCCATCCTCTGCAACCACCCCGCTCTCATGGAAACTCATTCACACTTCGAGTGACGCGCTCCCCCTCCCACACCACCAAGAGGAGGGAGAAAAGGGAGAGCAAGAGGAAAATCCCCACCGGAGACATCCCCACGCCGGGGTCTGGCTGAATATCAGGTTGCCGATCGCCCCAGCAGCTCTGGCACGAGACAGATTAGCTCTCCATGGGCTCTGTGACGTGCCTGGTGGCATTTCTGCCCACGTGTGTGCAGCCACTCTCCTCCAACCCCTTCCCATGGTGCCCAGACCCTGCTAGAGGGTGTGATATAGGATATGCATTTATATAGGATACATCCCTATTAACACACAACATTACAATCCAATGAGCACATCAGTGGTGGGTACCTCCTTCCAGCACGGCCTTAAAAATAGCCAAAAAAAGCCATTTCCTCCCATTCTGAGCTCTCCTGGGAAAACACGCCAGCCCCTCCACTCCCTCTCTCGTCCTGTTCTTCTTCAGAGCCAGAAGAAGGAAAAGAAATTTTAAAAAAGGCTCCTGTTGAACGGCCTGCACATTCTGGGTGGGTTTGCTTCCTGACAAAAAAAAAAAAAGAAAAAAAAAAGAAAAAAAAGCAACACACCTCCCCCCCCCAAAAAAGCCAACCCTCCTCCCCCGCCAAAAAAACCAATTCCCCCCTCCCCAAAAAAAATCCAAAACAAAAAAACCAACCGCGGCGGAAAAATGTGCCCAGCTTAACCATGGAAAACTGGTTTGGCTGGCGTCCCTCCGGAGTGGACAGGATTGCGAGGGACTTGGACTGGGATCCGGGTGAGGCTGTCACCAGCCTGCATGAAAACACGGCTCCAAAATAAACACATTTTTTGAGGGCTCCAGAAAAGCAGAGCGCGAAGGATGGGGATCCAGCTTCCCCTCCTCTTCTCCCCCCGACTCTTCCCCGGAGAGAAAGCCACCAACGGGAGGACTTTGGGAATAAAAATAAAAGGGTCAGAGCGCTCGCACATTAAATCAGAAGCAGATGTGTGCCTGCTCGCCAGCCTGAGTCACCACGGGAGGGTGGGGAAGGGGGGGGTTATCGCTATTTTGGTGCTGGGTGTGGGGTACAGAAAACAATGTGAGGAGAAGGCGGTGCAGTGTTTGAGCAGGCTTAATATCGGCTTGGGAGCAGGTACAGGCAGGCTCCAGCAGCGGTGGGGTGGGAAGCTCAGCTCGGCGGTGGCATTGGCAGCGGCTGCTCCCCATCCCCTGCCCGGGCAGGACTGCTCCTCCAGACCCTGCCCGAGCTCCCTGGCAGCATCACTGGGCATCCCCAGCACCGCACATCTCTCTTTTGGGGGGTGTTTCTTGCTGATCTCCGTTTAGTCTCCCAGTATGGACTCTCCAGGAGGAGCCCCCAGTCATCCCCATGCATCGGCCAAGATGCTGCCGGGCCTGAGGTGTGTCCAGACTCACACGAAGGCAGAGGCAGGAGCTTTGTCCTCCCTCTCAGGAGGACACCCTCAGCGGCTCAGCACCTCTCTAAAGCCCTGCTTGCTTTGGGCCAAGCCCCTTGACACAAGCTCGGCTTCTCCTTCCAGCTCCCGCTGTGCCCTGTGCTGCTGACACCGTTCATTAGGCTCCTAATCCCACAGGTATTTAGGAGAAAGGTACCTCAGATTGGTCTACTTAACTCTGGCATAACTCAAAACATTCTATGCCCGCTCGACTCTCACGAGAGCCCTTGCAGCCTCATTGGTTTGCAGTCGCCATTTCGGTCCTGGAGCTCTAAACACACCAGCTCCTGTTCTATGGCTGGGCTGGAAGAGTTCCCACACAGACATGAGGTGGCTTTTGGAGAGGTGTGTTCATGGAAGGTGCCTCTGCAGAGCATCTCTTCCCACCATGGCAGTCCAACTTGCAAAGACACAGCCCCTCCAGCACCAGCACCCCATCATCTGAACCACGGGCAGAAGGATAGTCCTGGGCCTGTATGGTGGTGTCACAGTCAAACCCAACACAGGATGAAAATTCAAGACCCTGGTTCACAGAAGAGACCAAACAGACACAGATGTTAGCTGTGAGTGTCTCCTCTGAGTCACCTACAGGCCCAGCCCCATCACGGAGGGGAGTTACGCAGAGTGGGTGAATATTCCATCTCCCCATCCCTCGGCTGTCCCGAAGAGGAGCTCCACAGACGCTCCGTCCATGGAAACAAGAGGTGATGGCTTTAAACGCAAAGAATGGAGATTCAGACTAGCTAGGAGGAAGAAACTCTTATGATGAGGGTGGTAAAACACAGGCACAGGTTGCCCAGAGAAGCTGTGGCTGCTCCATCCCTGGAAACATTCAAGTCCAGGTTGGACAGGACTTGGAGCAGCCCAGTTTAGTGGAAGGTGTCCCTGCCCAGGGCAGGGGGCCGGAACAAGATACCTTCACAAGTCACTTCCAACCCAAGCCATCTGATGATTCTGTGGTCCCATGACCATTTTTCTCTGCAAGCCAACGTTATCCTGACCACGCTGAAGCCCCAATGAGATGCATCACGTCCCTAATTCTTGATCTGGGCATTTCTAGTGGAAATTGCCAGGTTTCAGCACAGGATGGTCACGGAAGGGGGATGAGACTTTCATCCAGACTTTTTATATGTAAACCAACCATCTAATGAGCTCTCTGAAGACCACAGGTAATATATGGGCATAACCTTATAGCCGCAGCCCAAGCACCAAATATCCAGAGGCAACTCCCTGTCTTCCGGGGATGATTTAATCCCGCTCTCAAGGTTACAGAGAAATTTAACTGAAGATCTGGGGTCAGATTCAGATTTCATTTGCTTCCCGGCTCTTTCTGAGCGCAAAGTCCCTGGCTTCTCTGCCAACCTGGCTGCAAGCTGAACAGCAGCTGAGCCCTCAGCTGAGCCCTCGGCTCCTGCAGAGCCTCACCCGCCTGAGCAATCCGTGCGATCCGGAGGGGCCCACCCATGCCCAGCTTGGTAAATATAGTCAAAGCTGGTGGAGGACCAACAGAAAAAAAAAAAAAAAAAAAAAAATTTGAAGTCTCCCTGGAAGAAGGAAAAGAAAAATACCCACTGCTTAGATGTTTTGCTCAAACACATGGAAAAAAAATAATACTGAAAATCGCTGGGATTAATTTTTTTTTTTTTTTTTTTTTTTTTTTTAAATCCGGCGCTTCTGCAACCAAGGAGGGGGTCTGTGGGATCAGGTCCCTCAGCAGGCGAGTCCTATGTCCCAGCTGAGCCTTTGCACAAGCCAGTTCACAGTCTGATCTGATTTAAACCAGCTGAGTTGTAAATGAGGCTTATAATGGAATTGGCAAATGACCCCTCAACAGAGCATCGCAAACCGACAGCGCTCAAAAATAACCAGGGGTCGAGTCAGGACTCAGCTCCCGGCCAAGGGTGAGTGCAGGATCTGGGGTGCATGGTGCCACAGGCTACAAAACGCCCCAAGCAAGCAGGGAGAACTCCCACCCCTCTTAAGAGGGGTGACCCTTCCGAAGCAACAGCGAAACAAAACAAAACAAAACAAAAAAAACACAAATAGGGAAAAGGAGGAGAAAATGCAGCCCTGACATGCAGAGAGAGAGACAGTCTTGCCTGTTTGTGTTGGATAATACTGAACTCCAGGCAGTTTCCAACTGGAACCCAGAAATGCTGATGGTGTTTGGAGCCTGTCTGCATCCCTCCCATGACGTGAAGAGGCATTCAGGATGATGGGCTCGGATGTTGGTATTTTTTTTTTTTTTTCCCCCTAACAACTATATTTACTGCTACATTTTGAACTCCCCATGCTGTCATTACAATGTCAGATGAAATTACATGTGTGATAACCATAACATTGACACATGCACAAGTTCGCTGAGGCTTTACGAGGAAACAGCTTTAAGGGAAGAGGGAAGCTGCTCACATGCCTCAACTCAAAGGGAATGTCCAAAGAAGTCTTTGAATTACAGGGCACTGCCTACAGCCTCAGCTTGGCCTTGCTGGAACTGGATTACATTTTTTGGGGGGCTATGCTGGGTAAAATGTATTCTTATTTATCCTGGTGTAATTCTGGACTGACTCCAGGGATTTAACTGTTGTTCTGGATTTGCACCAACACAGAGGACGAGGAGGTTACAGAGGTCTGCAGGACAGACTTGCAGAGTGATCTCACCTGCACAGGGATTCTGTGCTGGAGCCACTGTGAAGGTCACAGATCCTGGAGTGGTCTGGAGGCACCCGAAAGCTCATCCAGATCCAAGCCCCTGCCACGGGCAGGGACACCTTCCACTAGACCAGGTTGCTCCAGGCCCCATCCAACATGACCTGGAACACTTCCAGGGATGGGATATGGAATGGCAGAATGAAGGTGGCTACACCACTGAAAGACCATCTTTTTTTTCAAGGCAGATGATTCCCTTTCACACAAAGGCCCCTGCAGAGCTCTTCAAGAGTGAGCACAGATGCTCTCTTCTGATCCAAGATGTGCTGCAGCCGTAAGAAAGGAACCCCAGCTTCCCACCCACTACCAGGCCAGAGGCAACTGCTCCACAAAGCTCAGCCTTTAAGGGGTTAAGAAAATCCCAATTTCTGCTAGGAAAGAGCAGCAATCAGATTTCTTCCAACTGCTATGGACAGGTGGGTGAAGAGGACTTGGCCGGTGCTCCTGGAGCATGGCTCCAGCAGCAAACTCCGGAAGAGAGGCATGTATCTTCCACTGGCACAGCTGGGTGCGTAAGGCAACATCTGTACAGCTCTGACTGCATCTGCTCGGGGGGAAATGGCACAAGTCTAACCAGGCTGGTCCAGTTAGAGCGCTACAGCTTCCAGAGAAACAGACAGGATGTCACAGATCAACTGCGCAGAGCACTGTGACATACTGACACAGATTGAGAGCTGAGGATTTCAGGGGCTCCAGGGAGAGCTCCGAGCCCCTGCCAGGGCCTGAAGGGGCTCCAGGAGAGCTGCAGAGGGACTGGGGACAAGGCACCCAGGGACAGCGCCCAGGGAATGGCTCCCAGTGCCAGAGGGCAGGCACAGCTGGGATCTTGGGAAGGAATTGGTGTCTGGGAGGGTGTTGAGGCCCTGGCACAGGGTGCCCAGAGCAGCTGTGGCTGCCCCTGGATCCCTGGCAGTGTCCAAGGCCAGGCTGGACAGGGCTTGGAGCAGCCTGGGACAGTGGGAGGTGTCCCTGCCCATGGAAGGGGGTGGGATCAGATCACCTTTAAATACATTTCCCACCCAAATTGCTCAGTGATATCCCCACCTATGGATGTTTTGGCTCTCAGCTCCTACACAGAGTACCTTATGGAGCAGCTGCTCTGCTCTCACTCTCTTACACCAAAAAAGGGGAAAAAAAAGAAGAAAAAAAAAAAAAAAGAAAGGTAAACATCTAACACAACAGCAACACCAAGGACTTGTGGGCTGGAGAAGGGCACTGCACGTGCATGAGGAGCGCATGGCTGCTTCTCTGTACTCTTCCCAGGGTGCAGGTTTGATTCACCTCCTGAAAGGACTGGAGGATGTGTGTTTGTGGTTGGGCAACGTTCTGAAGAGCACCAGCACACATGTGGAACCACTCACACAATCCCAGGACCTACTTTTCGTCCTGGGTGGGAAGAGATCAGTGTTTCACCTCGCTCTGCCTGCCGTCTCACTGTCTGGGCCTTGCACCACCCTCCAAAGCAGCATCTGCTTAAACACATTGCAGTGATTACTCTCTAGGAGAGGAAAACTCATCAGGTGAGAGCCTACAATAAAACCAGACACTTGGAAGCATTTACCTCTCCATTCATCCACCCCACAGAGAGACCTGTGGATCCCTCTGACCTACATCACGTCGTTTCACACATCCATCTCATGAACAGAACACCCTTTGCAGGACATTAATTTTTTTCCCCCCTGGCTTGTCCACGAAGACGCACGACGAAAAGGGGAGTGGATACAATCTCCTAAAAAGGGGAGTGGATACAATCTCCTGCATGTCTTTAAACGTACAGATATGTACATTTTCGTCCACCCAGTCCTTCCCAGAAGGAAGAAGCCCAGCAGCTCGCTCGCACCACGCCTCAAAGCCGCACCACCAGCGCTTGGATGAAACACCGGCACGGGGACTTTCCTCTTCCAAGCCGGCGCTTCAAAATATTTGTAAGGGCACTTAGAGCCCCGTTTTGACCGCTGCCCGTGTTTGCAAACCCTGCCCTGGGATCCGCGTCAGGCGGCGGGGGAGTTCCGCTCGCATTGCTGGCATACCTGAGGAGAGGCAGGGGCACTGGCTCCCCGCTGGCAGGGCACAGCCCCGAGTTATTGCGGCGCTGTGCCCTCCGCCGGGCGCAATTATGGTTAGAGAAAGCCCTTGTTTACAGCAGGATCCTTCCAGTCGGGAGGGGGGAAAGAAAAAGAGATTTAATTACAAGGTAACGCTGCTGTGGGCGTGCGCGCGAGCGCGGCGCAGATGCGGCCAAGGGCTGGGCTGCTCCCCCCTGCCCAGGTGGGTCCAGCTGTTGTGGAGGGTGCGAAAAAAAAAGGGGGTTTTGGAGTCTTCCTCCGTGGTTGTTGAAGGCCGAGCATCGAGCTGGGGGAGGCAATGCACGGGGACTTAAAAATGCAGGAGAGATTCCTGCGTCACCAGGTCAGGAGCAACAGGAAGGGGATTAAGGGGAGGTGGATGGCAGAATCACCCACAACTGTTCCCCTTCCTTTTTCCCCTGAGCCGTGGCCTTGGACACAGGATCCCTCAGGTCGGTCATGAGACCCACAGAATGGTTTGGGATGGAAGGGACACTAAAGATCATCCAGTTCCAACCCCCACTGCCGTGGGACACCTTCCACTATCCCAGGTTGCCCGCAGCCCCATCCAGCCTGGCCTTGGACACTGCCAGGGATAGGACAGCTACAGCTTCTCTAGGCAACCTGTGCCAGGGCTCCACCACCTTCACAGCCAAGAATTTCTTCCCAATCTAATTTCTTCCAAGCTAATCCTGCCCTCTGGCAGTGAGAAGCCATTCCCCCTTGTCCTATCACTCTCTTCCCATGCAAAAAGTTGCCTACCATCCTTTTTTATCATCTCTCTCCTACTGGGAGGCTGGGGTCTGAGCAGGGTTTGGTTTCAACCCCCTTTTCCAAATGGTATCGCAGAATCAAAGCCCAGTGTGAGCTGCTGACATTTTACACACAGAAATGGACATCAGGACATCGTAAGCCCAGGAGCTGAACCCTTATTAAAAATATATATATATATATATATTAAAAACCATCTTTAGATGAAATGGTGCAATCTTGTTGGACACCCAGAGCTCCTCAATCCTGCGCTAGCCAAGGTACATGCCCATCAAGTGTGTGCATCAGAGAGTATTTTTGTAGCCCTGTCTTTTCTGCCACTAATTTTAGGGAACAGAGTGCGGTTTCCTCTCCTGTGTTTCTCATATTTTGCTTAAAAATAAAATTTGAACCTATATCAAACCAAACAGCTTCTTGCCCAAGGTGGTTAAAAAAAAAAAAAAAAAAAAAAAAAAAAAAAAAAAAAAAAAAAAAAAAAAAAAAAGCGAAGCCTCTTCTATGGTGAACCCTTCAGGAACAGGGAATATAAATCCCCCTGTGGTTGTGTTCACCCAGCAGCGTTCAAAAAAAGCCCCCAAAAGCCAGAAATTTGCAGTGGGTCCTTCCTACCTCCGCACACGACTTCTGGGAAACACATAAAACATCTACCAGAGCACAGTCTGATTTATACTTGGAGCAGGGCACCTTTAATGGCAGCAGGAGTGCTGGTGTAAATCTCCAGGCACGGAAAAAATCAGACGGCACGGCCCCAGCCCTCTGGATCCACTCTGCTCTGAATGCCACTGAATAAAAATGAGGCTTTATGGTAAAAAAAAGAGGTGCATGTCCTTCCTTCTGCTGGATAGGAGAGATTTCTAAGGGTGCAGTGCTATAAATAATGGTTCAAGCCAGTTTGCACGTGTCTCGTGTAGCCCATGACAAGACACTGACCAGGCGTTGAGAACAACACAAAAATGATCAGGAGGATGGAGCCCCTCTGCTCTGGAGCCAGCCTGGCACAGCTGGGGCTGCTCAGCTGCACAAGAGAAGGCTCCAGGGAGAGCTCCGAGCCCCTGCCAGGGCCTGAAGGGGCTCCAGGAGAGCTGCACAGGGACTGGGGACAAGGCACCCAGGGAATGGCTCCCAGTGCCAGAGGGCAGGCACAGCTGGGATCCTGGGAAGGAATTGGTGGCTGGGAGGGTGTTGAGGCCCTGGCACAGGGTGCCCAGAGCAGCTGTGGCTGCCCCTGGATCCCTGGCAGTGTCCAAGGCCAGGCTGGACAGGGCTTGGAGCAGCCTGGGACAGTGGAAGGTGTCCCTGCCCATGGCAGGGGTGGCGCTGGATGAGCTTTAAAAGCCCCTCCCAACCCAAACCACTGCTAGATTCCATGAAGGCCCAGTGGGTTAAAGTAGAAGTGGAGGCTGTGGTGCCCTCTCATCCATCACTGCTTCCCAGAACTGTGAGCCAGCCCTGTTCTCGTGCACAGCCAGGCACGGGTCGTGTCACACATCCCCCAGGATGCACCCACCCCACCGCCACACCACCCAAACACGGAGGGAGGATGCGTCCCAAAGCACCTCCTCTCCCTGCCCTTTGCACAGAGGGGGTCAAGGGACAGTGCCACGCTCTCTCCTCTGTTATGCAGGCAACACAGCCCTAAGAATCTTAGCCCATCCTGACTCCAGAACAACACAAATGAAAACGAGCGTCCTTGGGAGCAAGCAGGGATGGGCAGTGAAGCTCATGGTTGCCTCCACAGTGCAGTGTAATAATTCTCACTATCACCAATTCCTGCTGCTCAGACAGAGTCTGTCCTGTCTGCACAGCAGAAAACACACCCCCAAGAACCCTTCTCAAGTCCCAAAAAACCTTCTTTCTCCTTTGACCCTCACCAAGGGCAGATTGCAGCCATGCCCTCCAGGTGCATTTGAGTGTGAAGGCACTGGAGAGGGACCCGTGAGAGAACAAAGAGGAAAGCGCTTGTGGAAACACATGCTGAAATTAGAAAATGAAATAAACAGCCAGTCCTAAAAGAGAAAACTCCTGCCATAAAGTAGATTTTAAGGCGGGGTGGGGGGGGAGGGATGAAGAAAGAAAAGGTTGTGCACTGCCCTGCTTTGCTAAACAGGCAGATGGGACCTGTATTTCTCTTCTGAAACTTTAATGGGAGGATATGATTCTGCTGCAAGCATATTTTATATGCCTGGCGATTAAAGAGGAAGGAAAGGGCATAATTTATAGAACTGTGAAACACAGAGGATAGCTTTCTGGCTGCAATGTTTCTTTATTTTCTTGTTATTCCTCCTATTCTTCCTCTGGCACCTAGGCTTGTGAAAGGTGATGGATGGGCAGTGGTGGAGACAGAAATCTTCCTATTATATTCACAGGGCAGGTACTGAATCAGCAGCCATGGTGGCTACATGAGCTGCACCTCCTCTGAACAAGCCTGAGACAAAAAAAAAGAGTGTTTCTGTGTGTCCTCAGCCTTTCTACAGCACTTTCCAGCTCTTACAGCCACCTCACCTCTCTGCAGTTAGCAGGCTTCGGTCTTTCAAAGAAGAAATCTGAGCCTTGCTTGGTTCCTGTTGTAGATGGGAACGTGACACGGCCAAGCCCATGCCCCATCTGACCTCCCTGACCCTGCATTTTTTATGGACAGTCTGCCAAACTCTGCCAAAGACCCTGGCATTTCCCACCCATCCCACCTCAGAGGAAGCAAATCACCCCCTGTGTTTGTCTGGAGAGACACCTCGTAGACAAAACCCAGTGGCATGTCCTGGCCAGCCTCACACTCAGCTGAATGAACAAAGGTGGTGCCCAGAGGTCCAGGGAAGTGCATGTGTCCAGTTTGGAGTCTGCAGAGGGACACTGCTTCTGTGGAGGCATCAAGAAGGTCAGTGAGCTGGAGCACACGAGGGGAGAAGAGTTTTGTTCAGCCCAGAGAAGAGGGCATGAAGGGGAAATCTCATTTTTTTCATCTACCTGCCTCATGCAAAACTGTGGAGAAAAAGGAGTCAGACTCTTCTCAGAGCATGAGAAGCCATGGGCAGAAGTTTCAGCAAAGCAAGTTTATATCAGACACAAGGAAAACATTTCTTAGTAAGAGGCTGGCCAAACTTTGAACCATGAAGCCAGGGAAATGCTGGGATTTGTGTCCCTAGAGATACTCAAAAGTCAGCCACACAAAGGCATGAGCATGACTGAGAGGTGGAAGTTAGATCAGGAGTTCTCAAAGGTTCTTTCCACCAAAACCCTTCCCTGACTCTGTGCTCCAGTTGTGCAGACAGGGAGCCAAGGCACAGAGCAGATGAAATAACACAACCACAGGTATGCAGGCAACCTGCACCTGAGACCACATCTCCACAGAGCAACCTAAAGCCCTGCCCTCACTGCTTTTGAGCATGTTAAACCCATCACCACAAACCCAAACCAGTCGTGTCTCTGTGTGCTGGGCTTCTTGGGGTCACCTGCCTCCCTGGTAGAAGGCTCAGCTTCTCCTGCTGCAAAATTATTTGGATTTTTAATTTTTTTTTTTTTTTTTTCTCAACTTCGGGGGCCGATTTGGCAACTCATCTTTCTGCTAAGACTGTCAGTGAAAGCGTCAACTGCATGGCTGGTTTCTGTGCCGTGGAACCATGCCCGCCAAGACTCGGACCGGGACCGTGCAGCCCATTTCACATCAGCCACCAGCAAGCCCACACTTGGCAAAAGGCTGAAGACAGCCATGCCTGCATGACTCCTGGCTTCGGGCCGTTTCCCTCCAACCCTCTGAGCAGCCACAGCATAAATCTTGCTCTTCTTTCACTCGTCTTTGCCGTGACAACACAATCACTTGGCTGCCCATGCCAGCTCTCACCGGGCGTTTGTCAGGGATGCGTCAGCGGAAAAATGAACTCTGCACCCCGGCGAGGAGGGGCAGCAGCTCCTCAGGAAGCAAAACCACTGCTGCCCTTTCTCAGCTCACACGTTTGCTGCAGGAGGAGTGCAGGTCCTCCTGAAATCGCTGTGAATATTTACCTCCACCAGGAGCAAATCCATATTCCTCCCTCCCGGTGAATAAGCAGGAAGACCTTGCCCGGATAAATGCAGGGTGAGAGAGCTTTGCTTCCCCTCCGATACCAGCACTCCCATGCCTAAACCTCCCCACGAAACATGTGCGTGTGCGTGTGTACACATCCTTTATTCAGAGCCATATTTACTCTTTAGAAAGAAGACTGCCTGTCCCATTGAAGCCAGAAAGAAGGAAGAAATTCTTTACATTGAGGGTGGTGAGGCACTGGCACAGGTTTCCCAGAGGAGCTGTGGCTGCCCCGTCCCTGAAAATGCTCAAGGCCAGGTAGGACAGGGCTTGAAGCAGCCTGGGATAGGGAAAGGTGTCCTTGACCATGGCAAGGGGGTTAGACCAGATGAGCTTTAAAAGTCCTTCCCAAACCAATCTGTGATTCTGTGACAGGTCAGCTGAATCCTCCCATTCGCCCCAGGAATGCCGCAGCTCTTGGCAAAACAGAGAAAACCATTCCCTGACGTTGTAAAACTGAGACTCTCTAGCAACTCTTACACATTACCTAAACATTTGGGGTTCTTTTCACTGCCTGAAACCTCTTTAATTGAATCCCTCCTAACTCTGTGAATCGCAGGGTCTGGTCAGGGGATGCAGGACCCCACAGTGTGGGAACGTACAGCCCCAAAGCCACCTGCAGGGAGACCACGAGGCCAGCAGAGAAGTCAGAGGGGATGGACACGATGCGGATTCAGCTCAGGAAGCTCACACAGTTCCAAAGCCATAAGCACGGGAGGGTGGAGACCTACTTCTGTCCAGAGAGAGGGAAGGGAGCCCATCCCCTGCTGAAAGCTGTGGGTGGACGTATTGCACTTGGCCAGCCAGAAGATTAAGGCAGGTCCCCTAATTGAACATTTCCCAATGGGAGGGAGATTAAAAAAGCAACTGGAGGGGTGGAAAGAGCGCAGGTGAAACATCATCTGGAGAGAACGGGGTGGGCAGGAGAGGCTCCTCACAGAGAGGAGCGAGACGAAGGCTTGCGGGGCAGAGGAGGATGCTGGCTGCACCAGCCACTGCCTGCTTCAAACACAGGGAGCAGATAACTGGAGTCGTGGAGCAGGGTGGGAGGAGGTGAAGGAAGCAGGCAGGAGAGAAGATTACAGGAGAGCAAGGAACAACAAAGAGGGAGAAAACGGGGAAGGAAAAAAAAAAATTATCCGGGGCCTTGAAGGTCAAAAGAGTCAACTTCAAAAGGATTCCTTAAAGACACAGAGCAAATGCCTCTATATTCAATTATTTAGTTTCCACACAAATCCAAGCAGTGTATTGGGGGAGGGGGGAAGGGGAGATTGCCTCCCAACACTGTTTGGCACAGAGGGAAGACAAAGTGGAAGGGTGATAAGAAGAGAAGTCTGGGACTCTTTGTTTTTTCTTGTGGATGAGACAGGGCTGGAGTTGGCAAGACCCCCTCGCAAAGGATACAGAGTGAAGCGGAGGAGGCTTTTCAGGAGAAGAACGACGGGAGTGAGCAGGACTTCTCCTTTCTGGAACTGAAAAATGTCAAAAATTGACTTGCTCAGCCTGAAACGAAATGTTTTCCTAAATTCCAGGCGTCTGTTTTAATCAAAAACACAGCAAACGTTGAGTTAAACAAATCATGCTCCCCGTGAGAGTCAAGACTTTCACTTTGCAGATGCTGAAATGAAACGATTCCATTTTTTTTCACAGTTCCACCATTAATCTGACAAAACTGACCCAGACGCAGAGCAGTTCTTTTGTCATCAAAACCTTCACTTTGTACTGAAATGTATTTAGCTGAATTATCTCTCCCCGCTGTACTCAAGGGAAGCTAGAGTGAAGTACAAAGCCAGAAGAGTCGGATCCCTTATCCCGCGGCATTCAACCCATCAGCCGAGTTAAAATCACTGACAAGCTATGGCAAGCTAATGTCAGTAAAATGGTACCCAACAGGAGGTTTGAAGCCAGCACAGCGAGCTCTACAATAAGTTCCAGTCCTTTAAACACCGGGCTTAAGTAAAATATTACAGCAGGTCATGTTTTAAAGCAGGCAGAACAGGTGAGGGAATCACTGAGGACCCATGAGGATCCTCTCGGAGGAGAACAGAAATTCTGCCTTTTTCATCTCCCTGCCCTGACCACCACCACAATCCTCCTGACTGCCTGTGCTTCCTTCCACTCCACACCACTTTTTTCCACGTGCTCATCCAGCAGGGACCCGTGTCACTGGGGCAAAGACGTGGTGCTGCTACATCAAGTACTTGTAGGGCCACCACAGGTCCCAGCAAGGTGGTAACCGCTCACACTGGAAAAAAACCAGGATGAAAGTGACTTGGTGAAGGCCACGAGACAGGTCAGCAGAGGGGCCAAGAGTGGAAGTCTTGTCCTCCTGTTTTTGCCCACCTGTATCCCAAGTGTTTAGTACTTTCCTCTGTTTAGCTTTGACCTTACGAGTTCCCTTAACCTTCTCCTGGCAGTTTCCTAATGGGCAAATAAATCTCTGGAGAGTATCTTAAATTCTTTTTTATCACAGACTGTATCAGTGTGATAATAAGATCAGCCTTCAGACTCCCCATTAAGTCACAGAAGGTGTGGTCATCAGTCATGCTTTTTCCAGACTTAATTGCCAGACAGACACTTTAAGTGGAAAGTCCACCTAATGAGCCCAATCATTAAAACATCCCTGGCTCCCATTTGAGATGGAAAATTATATTACTCTAATAAGGGGGTTGCATCTTTGTCCCCCTATTCAATCATGCAGCACAGGAAAGGTGAGACTTCTCTGCAAGTTTGCCTTGGATGTGTTTCACTTAAATACGGCCCCCTGCTTCAGGCAAGAAAAAGTAATAAAACTCCTCACAGAAGGAAAATGGGGTGGCTGGGGAAGGTGGCAGCAACCTAAAGGTGAGCAAAGGCATCGCCACTGACACCAGGGATGCTCCTGAGGGCTGTCCAGGCAGAGATGGTGGAAGAGTCATCACGGTGGCTGTGCCAGGATGGAGAAGATGTGCCACCTGTGGGGTGTGCTTCTGCAAAAGGCCATACGGGGATGTATGAAGTGGGCTCTTAACTGTGACACTTCTTTCCTGGACAGTTTGAAAGAGATGGCTCCACTTGAAGAAAGAATTGGTTGCGTTGGCCACCTTCAGGACCTGCACCATGTGGGAGAAGCGGTTGGGCAGCTGCCAGGAGGTTGGGAAACTGAGGCGGAGCAGCTCACTGATTCAAAAGCCCTCGCATGGGGCATCTCCAGCCAAAGTGCCCAGAGCAGGGATCAAGCTGCAGGTCCACTGCAAAAGGGGAAATCCTCTCCTGCCCTGTCCTCTTCCGACAGAAATATTTCCCAGCTCTCCATCTCCCAGCCCTACTCATCACGGAAAGCTTTGTCTAGGTAAGTGCTGTCTAGGAGCTCAGCCTAGATAGGATCAGCCCAAATCCCTGGTGGTCTTCAGCCACGCTGGACGCCTTTGGTTAGAAGCCATCAAGCCCACGGAGGTGCCCCAGTTGGCCCGCTCCCGAGAGCTGCTCCGCAGGGAATCCCGGCGGGAAGCCCGGGCAAGCCTAAGTTACGAGCTGCACATCCAGCGGCGGCTTTGCCAGGTGCTGGGAGCGCTGGCTCAGGGCGATCCCTAATAAAAACAAAAGAAGCACGGAAGGGCGTGTTGCTTTTGGGTAATAATACATCTTAAAACTGCACGGTGAGGCAAAGACAACGCCACACCCTAAGCCACCCGAAGGGTGTGGGCATTATACAATGATTCGCCCACGCCCAGAACCTTCCGACGACAATTAACATCCAGCTCCGCGCGGGGATCGGTAAATACCGTATCTCAAACCAGGAAACGCCGGCCTTTTCCATGTGCGCAGAGGAAAAAATAAATAAATAAAAAAAAAATTATATATATGTATGTATAGAACCAAACCAAAGATGTGTCTTAACACGAACGTCACCCCGGGCAGATCCACGCCGTGGCCGCACGCGATATTTTCCGCCCTTCCCCTGGAAGAGGCCAGCAAAGTCAGTGGCATTCACACTGTGAGTGGTACTAAGCTTCAATTTTGGAGTTTTTTCATCATTTCCCTCCCAAAGGAAAAAAAACAAAAAGCAAAAACAAACCAACAAACAAACCGATAAACAGAGACGATGGAACTATTTAAATGCATAATTACATTTTGATAACGGCAAAGTCGTGCGAGGCACTTAATAGATAATAAAACGACAAGATCTCATCACACCCAAGCTTATTTTCACAGCTGTAAATCAGCTTCTGGTAAAGTCGCCGGGAAAAGATTTTACTATTGAGTAATAATGGAAACAAAATAGCACTTATTAAAGGGAAATGGGAGCAAGGACTCATCAGATGTTGAAAGACAAGAGGGAAAATCAGATTGTTATTAGGAGACAGGAGAAATAACACCGTTCTGTTGGTCTGAGATATCACCAGCGAGATGTGTTGGTTATTAACAGAGATCCCACTTCTTTTCTTTTCTTTTTTTTTTTTTTTCCCCTAAACCACAGCACATTTGCTGTGATGCTCACGAAAACAGCAATTAAAGATGCAGCTCTGGGGTTGCACCTCCAGGAAAAGCAAAAAAAAAAAAAAAGGCAGCAAAATGAAACTGTCCCCAGATCTATTCCTAATAATTTCTGAGGTCAGGAAATTCAAGTTGTTTTTCCAGCATAATTCAAGCTGTGTTTTCCAACATAAATTCACCTGCCCATTAAAAAAAAAAAAAAAAGAAGAAGAAGAAAAATTATGATTGTGATAAATCTACCTTCTGAGTGATCCCTGGAAAAAAGCAGCAGCTCTGAGTCTGTAGGAAGGATGGAGCTAGTTGAGTTACTGCATACCTGCCTGAAAAAAGGAGGCTCAAAGCCTTCCTGGGGCCAGGTGGTGCTCCCAGGGAGGAATGGTTGTTGCAATATTAATGAGGGAGAAGACGGCACCACCAGGGACAAATGAAATATATATATTCCTGGCTGGCACAGCGGACACAGTCCAGGTAGCTCAGGAGCAAGGGGGGTCGTGCTGGACGTGGCTGCTTGCCCTCAGGGCAGCCAACTGGGGCCGATCAGGAGATGTTTGTAGAGAAAAGAAAACTCCTGTTTCAACTTCTGAATCCTGAGAGGGCGCTGGAGAAAAGATGGATTTTAATTCTCCAGCTGCAGCACTGAGTAACAGGAGTGAGGCATTGCCCTACCAGTGCACATACAAGCAAAGAAATAAAAATATTCAATATTATTGTTTACTGATGATGGCTCGGAGCATGTTCGGATCTAAGTTTCTACTGGCAAGGTTTTATTACCATGATTATTAGTACTATTACTACTACTACAACAACCATGACAATTATTGTTATTATTACTATTGCTATTAATTGTAGTGACCGTTTAAACTGCAACAGTGGCTTATAGCTACAAGTTGGACACTCATTCCCTTAAAGGCACTGTATAAGTGAGACCAAGGAAGGAGTAGTCCATCCCAAAATGCTTGTGCTCCAAAGAAACAGTGGGAAAAAAAAGAGACTGTCTCCTGTTTTGTGCAGAAGAGGAATAGAGAGACTTGGAGGTTTGCAAAGGCCGTGGATGAAGCCCTTGGCAGAGACAAAATTTGATGTTAGCTTTTACAAATCCCAACTCAGTCCTCTGTCTAGACTATCAGCCTGAACTAGCTCTCATCTAAGGCTCAGCTCTATCCAAGGATAGAGACGGCCTAAAGCTCAGAGGGGCTTCAGGTCAGGGCCGTGCCATGGGTGCTGATGGGGACAACTTTTCTTAGCAGGGGTGTTGTGACAGAACAAAGGATAAAGGTTTTATACTAAAGAAGAGAAGATTTAGATTAGATACGAGGAAATTTTTCATAACGAGGATGGTGAGACCCTGGCACAGGGTGCCCAGAGCAGCTGTGTCTGCCCCTGGATCCCTGGCAGTGTCCAAGGCCAGGCTGGACAGGGCTTGGAGCAGCCTGGGACAGTGGAAGGTGTCCCTGCCCATGGCAGGACCTTTAAGGTTCTTCCAACCTGAACCATTGAGTGAATTCCATAAACCATGTGGTGGTTGCCATGTGCTGAATCTTGAGCCCACACCTCACCAGCCCAGCAGCTGAGTGGCTCAGCCCTCACTGGCGGTGTTTTGGCACCTGGCAAAGCCAGAGGGTGTTGAAGTGCACCAGGACAGAGTCAATCACCCAAAGGGAGCTGGGATGGGCAAAGCCAGAGGGTGTTGAAGTGCACCAGGACAGAGTAAATCACCCAAAGGGAGCTGGGATTGGCAGGGTTTGTGCTGGTGGCATCACCCAGCACCTCCGCAGTTCAGCTGGGATTTTCGTTGGATAGAACCAAAATGATGCGGGCATGAAAGAGGAGCGGGATTCCAGGGAAAAACAGGGACAGTGAGAGAAGCTGGGAATGACAGCTTGTTGCATCCACGACCCAGCCTGGCAGGACGCTGGGGAAAGGACAGGGCAGGGAGGGTTTTGCATGCAAGAAGGGACACTCTAAAAAAAAGTACCAACGAAGCGAGGCTTTTAAAAATATAAACAGTTTTGGGGAACAAACACAAATGGTGTGCAAGCTAAAAATAAGCAGCAGCAAGTGGGAAAAAAAAAAAAAAAAAAAAAGGATTAAAGGAGTCCGAAAGAAATAGCGAACAGCAAATTGCAGGGAATTGTTCGGCAAACAATAAAGCGCCGCTCGCCATCTCCCTGCAAAAGGCAGATGGCACTGGGAGAAAGCAACCCCCGACAAATGATAGCTGCAAAAGGGGTGAAGGAGGGGGGGAGAAAATTTCAGACCTGGCAGATTTGTTAAGTGGTAATTTTCCCTCTGTCTGTGCAGAAGACAAAGGGGAGGGAAAGCTCCCCAAGACAGGGATTGTATTTCACTCCGCGGTTGAGAAGGCTTTCGAGTGTCTGCAGATAGCGGCAAGAAATGGTCCTAAAAAGATTAGAGCTCTTAAGGTAGGGCAAAATACTATATCCAGACAACACACTCGAGTTTTAATGACAGTGGGGAGAGAATTGAGTGAACCATTGTCTGCTGCCTCTAGGAAACCAAAAACTTAATTTGAAACAGCACCAGGCTCGAGCTGGACTTTTCTCACAGAAAAGGCTTTACTCCTGCCCTTTGAGCATCACTTTTTATCCTTGACACATATTTTTCATTCATCTTTTTCCCACAAGCAGCACAAGTCTAAGAAGGGTCTTCCGCGTTTTTAGTGATTTGGGTGGCTTGCTTGGCTTTGGGCATCTCCCTGTTTGGAATGCACCCCTTCTCACTGTACCCCTCTTGCCAGGCCGTTAACCATGCTTATGGACACCCACCTGTGGGATGAAGAAGTAAAGCGACTTCCCAGACATGCATAGGGAAATGCGCTGGAGAAGAAATCCACCCTGGTTTTCCCAAATCTCAATCTCCAGACTGTCCCCTGCCCTTCCTACCTCTGATTCCACTAAGTGGGTGCAAACCAGCAGAGCTTACACACAGCCCATTTTACACTGGGACCAAGACCAAGCATCACATCCAGCCTTAAACCATAGAATTGCAGATTCGTTTAGGTTGGAAAAACCCTCCAAGACCATCCAAGTCTAAGTGTTAACCCATCATGGCCAAGGCCACCCCTGCATTTTGACTGGATCAAAATGGACTCCCCCAAAAATGAGGCTGATTGCTACGACCCCACAGCAGCCAAGAGCTCCTTGGGAGCTACCAGGGGTCCCCTGGCACAGCCTGGCTTGGGACAAGGACAAAAACAGGGCACTGCTCTGCTGCCAGCCTCGTGACTGCACATTCCAGGGCGCATCACTGCCGTCCCCACCGGCCCCACCTCCAGCAGGTGACACTGAGGTGGCTCTGCCATCCCCCATCTCCACTCCAGCATTCCCCCAGCCAGAGATTTTCGCTGCAGGGACCCCCCTGACCTTGCCCGGGGCTGTGTTGCTAAGAATAAAACACAGAGGGCTGTGCTGTGCTGGCGCGCGGCGGGATAATTGCAGGGAAGCGGCTGCTGTAGCCCAACGACCGCAGTAATTGGGCACGGGCCATCCTGCAGCCAGGTTTCCCGTGCTATTATCCCCTTATTAATAGAAAAACCAAATCTACCTTTGCAGAGGCAGCACTGCCAGCCTGGAATTATGCGGTGTGGGGCTGCAGGGAGGCGTCCGCGGCATCTCTGCAACAGCCTCAGCCCTTCGCCACCCAAGGGGTGGGTCCTGGCAGGATCCCACAGGTTGCTCCCGCCCAAGTCGCGGCAAAATCCCAGCCACAGAGGGACCAAGGTCCCCTGTGGTCATTGGAAAGGTGAATGTTAGACTCAGCCGCACAACGGCTGCCCTCACGGAGGCAGGAGAGCGAGAGTTGTTCTATTAACTAATTAATCCCAGCAGCATCCCTCCAAGGTATGGCAGGGAGCATTAATTTCATCTCCCAAGGAGGAAAGCTGAAGGTCAAAAAAGGCTCAAATTTCTCCTTGCCCACCTGGATGGAGTATGTTAGGGGGCCACAAGGCAGGCATTCATGGATTTAGGGCTGGAAAATAATGCACAGCACCTCAGCTGGGACGGCCTTGACAGGGTATCACAGGATGCTGAAGAGGCAGAAGTGGCAGCACCTTTTTAAGGAGAATAAGCCCACAACGCCAGGGCTCTCTTTGCTGGAATACATGAAAGCAAAGTGCTGATTTCTGAGACACCCAGGGACAAGGTGGAAGTCTCTGCAGGGGCTTCCAGGGCTTCCATGACAATGTGGTAACGTGGCTTCCCATGGCCAGGACTAACACATCTCCCCATTCCTGTCTTATTCCAGGCTAACTTCCTCTCTGAAGCTCAACTTGGAGGCAGTCCTGAAGAAAATACGTGCCTGATCATGACTTTTTACCTGCCTCAGAAAGCAGGTAGCGAGGTGTGAGTCAGGATTAAAGCTGGAAAGCAGATTAAGCGCCTCTATCCAAAATGCAATCAATATTGAAGAGAGTAAGGTCTGGTTTAGCACATTTATTTTTTTCATGGAAGTTTATTAAGGTGTTGAGGACCATCTGAACCTTATCTCAAATTTGAGATTTGCTCTGAAACTTATAAAGTGAAGGGTTTGGAGCACAAGTCTGATGTGGAGCAGCTGAGGGAGCTGGAAAGGGGCTGAGCCTGGAGAAAAGGAGGCTCAGAGGAACCTTGTGGCTCTGCACAACTCCCTGACAGGAGGGGACAGCCGGGGGGGTCGGGCTGTGCTCCCAGGGAACAGGGACAGGAGGAGAGGGAACGGCCTCAGGCTGGGCCAGGGGGTGATTTACGTTGGAAATTAGGGAGAATTTTTTCATGGAAAGTATTGTCCAGTCATGACATGGGCTGCCCAGGACAGTGATGGAGTCCCCATCCCCGGAGGGATTTAAAAGCCACGTGGATGTGGCATCTGGGGACAGGGGTTAGTGGCGGCCCTGGCTGTGCTGGGGACAGGGTTGGACTTGAAGGTCTTGGGAGGAATTTTCCAACTTGAACAACTCTGTGTTTCTATGATTCCTCAGTGAAGCTAACTTCTACCTCTCCCAGCATCCGTGGCAGGCAAAGCCCAGCAGATGATCCCCTACAGAACAGTCTTAATGCTAATGTAAATGAACTCAAGACTGGCACAAGGAATTAGCAACCCAGAGCATTTCCACGCTTCCCTCTTTCCCTCCTCCTCTTCTTCACCCAGCTTTTAGCATTTCTCATTTCAGCAATTAATCCCAGCCTTCCTGAAGAGGCTGAATCCTACAAGCTTGAAACCATGCCCTCACAGAGCCAAATCAGCACAGATGTGCCAGAGAGCAATGCAGATGGTTTTTCCTTCCCCTGAAACTTGAGACTTTGCTTCTGCTCAGTGCTGCGGTGCTCTGCAGACTGGGAATGTCAGGATCCTTCCCCATATGGCAAGCCAGAGGACACCCCGGAAAGATTAAAGCACAGAGAGAAGACCTGGGTTGCCTCCTGCCCTTCTCCATCCCTTTGTGAAAGGCTGGTGCTGTTAAGCAACTATGTAAGAGATGAGAAGAGTCAGGGGAAATAAATAATACATAGATGTTGAAGTGTGTTGCCAAGGCCACCTCCAGGATGGATCTGTACCCTCTGGACAGCTGCCTGCTCCTGCCCTGAAGAGATGTCACTGGGAGTGAAATGGAGCTCCTGGGCAAGACGTTGTTCCAGAGTGATGCATCAGAAAACCTTGCAGGTGACAGGAACTGTAATTGCTGAGCTTAAACTTCACTGGCCCTGTGAAACCCAGCTCTGCCGCTGATTTCATCAGAAGAGGGAGGGATGTGCCCCTGCCAGGGGGATACCTGTCCCCAAAGCCTGAGCAAAGCCCTGCTGCCTGAGCAGAGGCCTCCTTGCACCCCTCGTGGATGCTCAGGCTTCCGTGAGGACCTGAACAACGTTCTTTCTCCTTCCCAACAGCAGCCCAAACCAGGTGCAGAGAGCCAGCAGCCTGAAAAAAAAATAGGGATCTCAGACACAGTGTCTTCTTGAGGGCCAGGGCAGCAGTGAGTGTCCTGTGTGGAGAGGCTGCAGGGACCCCACGGGAGCTACACTGCATCCCACCAGCTCCATCCACAAGTCCTTACTTCAACAGCAGTGTGGCCACACCTGCCTCTGTTTTTCACAGCAGGAAAAGCTCCGTAGCAGTAAGAGGTAACACATTTGACACTCCAGCTACACAACCGGGACGCAAAATAAAAACTTACGTGGCGCGGCTGGATGCAGCCAAGACCACGACGCGAGGTGGTCATAACACAACACGGAGAGCTGGCTGTGCCAGTGGTGCCAGCGGCCCACTGGAAGGCATCCTGTCCTTTCCACGGGTCAGGAGGTGAGGCATCACCCCCGCAGCAGGATGCCTGTCCTTCAGCAACAACACAGAAGCATCCAGCCCTGATGCAGGAGGACACCAGGAGGTGCCCGGGCTGCTGGGAGGCGATGGCGAGGAGTGAGCGCGGTAACTGGGGCGGCAGCTTCCGACCTTGCTGTTGGAAGAAGGTGGAGGAGTCCAGGTACATCCCTGCCTCACTGCTGCTGCCCTGAAAACAGCCAAAATACCCCCAGCAAAACACTCTGCAACCCACAAAGCCCCATCTCCTCCCCTGCGCCTGCTGCAGAGGGCAGCTGGAGGGGCTCGGAGACACAGCACGGAGGGATGCTGCAGGGACTCCTAAAATGAGATGCACACAGACAGTCTAATGCCTCTGCAAACCCCCCTGCTGCCCCCGACACACGTCTGCCAAGATCAGAACTGGCTACAAAGATTGAGGATTTTTTTTGTTGTTGTTATTTTTGAGGAATATTTTGAGCTGTAGCTGTTTGCACGCGTCCGCCTTACAAAGCGACTGGGAGAAGACGCGGGGGAAATGCTCCTCCTGTTTAGCACAAGAATATAGGTAACAATTATGAGGCAATAATTGATTCATCCGATAGTTTATTAACTGGAGTTGGGGTGTGCAAGTGACAGGCTCTGCAGCCAGCCTTTCATGTGACACGTTATTAAAGGCTCTTTTTCTGGCTCCGAAAGGCAGTGGCTGGAAGATCAAAGGTCAGACATTTCAAGAAGTAAATTGGTTTAATGTGGCTGCAGATAGCCTCACAAAAACCTAATAAATATGCAGCGAAATGTAAGGAGAGAAAATTGTGGACAAGAGAGACAATTACTTTGAAACCAGGATAAGAGCAGCGCAGGCTCAAATTAATCAGTGTTCGGGCTCCTTCTCTCTGTCTCAGGATTTAGTATTCAGAGCAGGAGCCCAGCTGATGGTGGGATGTGTGTGGGGAGCACTGGCACCCAACACCAGAGCCTGCTGGGGGAAGATGCTCGGCTCCAATCCTCAGCTGGGGTGGTGTTGAGAACCACCCTGGTTTTCCAGGTACACCTGAGACCTGCAGCAAAGGATGTCTGCGAGCACCACAGGATTCTGTGGTGGCTGGTGGACAGATTAGCGCTCCTTGGCTGAATATTCCCCTAAGAGAACAGCCTGGCACAGCTGGGGCTGCTCAGCTGCACAAGAGAAGGCTCCAGGGAGAGCTCCGAGCCCCTGCCAGGGCCTGAAGGGGCTCCAGGAGAGCTGCAGAGGGACTGGGGACAAGGCACCCAGGGACAGCGCCCAGGGAATGGCTCCCAGTGCCAGAGGGCAGGCACAGCTGGGATCCTGGGAAGGAATTGGTGGCTGGCAGGGTGTTGAGGCCCTGGCACAGGGTGCCCAGAGCAGCTGTGGCTGCCCCTGGATCCCTGGCAGTGTCCAAGGCCAGGCTGGATGGGGCTTGGAGCAACCTGGGATAGTGGGAGGTGTCCCTGCCCCTGTCCTGGGGGAGGTTGGAACCAGGCAATTTTGAAGGTGCTTTCGAAAAACCGGATCTGTGTTTCTAATACTTCATTTTATTACCCTGTGAGGAGCCCTTGGTGTGTCCAAGTAGGTTCATGTCAGCACTGGAACATCAAATCACAGCCCAAACCCCATTGCCCATGGGTAAAAATGAACACAGAAGGGCTTAATTATAAAAAGCGATGCGTTAAGCTCATCTCATTTTTTCGTTGATCTCGTGATGTTTTCAGAAATTTGCCTCACTTATTTTTAAACTCTGGATAGTGATATCTGAATTATCTGAGGGTTTTTTGTTCGGATTTTTTGAAATGCTTTAACTCTAATAACCTCTGAACACTCACAACACAGGCGAGTGTTTTTCCTTTGCTAAAAAGTCACAGGTTCCCCTTTTTTAATTACAGGTGAGAAAACACCCACTCCACTTCTTTAATCTGGAAAGAGACTTCCCGCACGAACACCAAGCATGATATTCCCAGCACGTTTGGCAACAGGAGCAGAGGAAGCCAATCCAGGAAACAAAATGCCTGGCACCCCTTGGACAAGCAGATGAGGGCACAGCCTCTCTCTGTATTCCCTCTGCAGGTCCCATCGCGGTTCACTGCACCCCCACGGGGCAGAACGAGAGGGACTGAGCAGCAGGGTTTATCTTTTGTGATTTAGCAGTGCCAAGCCTCGCCTGCTCACCCTCACAGGGACCTTCTGCAAGCACCTAAAGGTTGGGACCCGAGGGCTAAACCACTCAGCAGAATCACAGAATCGTTCAGCCTGGAAATTCCTGGCCAACCATTCATTCTCCCAGCTCTGCTCAGCCCAGCACTGACCCGTGCCCCCAAGTGCCACATCCACAAGGCTTTTAAACTTCTCCAGGGGTGGGGATGCCACCACTGCTCTGGGTGGCCTGTGCCAATGCCTGGCCACTCATTCTGTGAAGAGAATTTCCCAGTATCCAACCTGAACCTCTCCTGTTGCAGCTTGAGGCCGTTCCCTCTCCTCCTGTCCCTGTTCCCTGGGAGCAGAGCCCAAGCCCCCGGTTGTCCCCTCCTGTCAGGGAGTTGTGCAGAGCCACAAGGTTCCCCCCCAAACCTCCTTTTCTCCAGGCTGAGCCCCTTTCCCAGCTCCCTCAGCTGCTTCACATCAGATGTGTGCTCCAGACGCTGCCTGACCTCCATTGCCCTTCCCAGGATATGGGAGAACATCATCAGCCCTGCTCTCCACGGCTGGACCACGGGCGAATGGGACCCCTCTGCCCAGCACACCCCCATTCATGGCTGTACCCCTCTGCCCAGAATGGAACTGCACCCAGAACACCTCCCTGGTGAGGAAACCTCGTGAGAAGCCTTGGGGATGAGGCAGAGAGGGACAGCTGGTGCCACCTGTGTCCTGGGACAGTTCAAAGAGAACCCACCCTGCACGGGTCGACAGCAACAACAAGGACTGATGGGACACGGACCTCTGCATCTGCAGCCCACACAGGAAGCTCTTGCCC